>NC_068358.1:102569128-102869128 GCF_020536995.1 Dreissena polymorpha | reverse complement strand
CTTATTTTTTATCCCATTTTCACCGCGACATTGACGGTATAACACGTTGTGGAATATACTTTCTTGTATTCAACACTGTGGAATATACCTATCGCGTGCACGGACTACTTTTTAAATGACGTCATGCGATATGCGCTAAAATTAGGTCGATATTGTTTGGTTCATTTATCGAATTTTAAGGTCACCCA
Organism: Dreissena polymorpha; assembly: GCF_020536995.1. NCBI lineage: Eukaryota > Metazoa > Mollusca > Bivalvia > Myida > Dreissenidae > Dreissena > Dreissena polymorpha. The sequence goes on along the minus strand of NC_068358.1, from coordinate 102,868,940 downwards.
TTAGAAGAAAATGTGCATATTTTGCAGAAATATATATATATGACATATTCACCAAAAGAAATGCTGAAATAATATATAAAATTACACGATTTTTGTTTTGTTATTTTTTTATTTATATTTACTTTAGTCTTTACCACTGAATGATTTTCCATAAGAAACAAAGTCGACAAAACTTAAGCTTCAAAATTATACGACCTTCAACCTTGAAATATAGTCATATGACATAATTTTTCGCCATCCGTAAAATGAATCAGCTGATTGATGGCGTTATAAAATGACATACTTATTGCGTCATTTTCCCCATTGTTTTGACGATTTATTATAAACGCGACTTATTTCACATGTTTTCTACATGTACTGTATGTCGAACTTTCTGAATTGTCAATTGATCACATTTTCCTTATTTCGTGTAATGTGCATTGTTTATAACCAAAGCATATACTTTTGACATTCAACTTAAATATTAAGAATGTACAACAAGCCATACACATATCGCACAGTTCATGAATAATCTGCTATGTTTGCGTTCCTATTTAATTCACGTTAGGCATAGAGCTGTGTTAAGTATAAGATAGTAAAAATAGCACCACACTGGAATTGGGAACGTCCCATTTTATACACGGGTATTTTGTACTCATTTATCTGTTGTGTAGACTGGAATGTTTTCCATTCTTTGTGTATTTATATATTAGATTATTTTCTCGTACATTAAGGGCATTTACCATAGATAAATAAAACATTGTGCAAGTTTAAACATAATTATGTTTGTATGCAGAAATCTGCAAATGCAACCGAGTTTACCAACGGCTATTATTAGATAAACTGCTCCGGTTCATTTGAACAGCAGTAATGTAGAGTACATGACGTAGCGTGTGACGAAGAAGAAAGTTTATCGCGTTCATAAACTCATTTGAATAAAGTGATAGAATGGCATAAGGGTCCTTATTTTTATGCTAAAATAATTATTAAAGACCCTAGATGCAAAATCGTCAATTATTGAGTTAAATGGATTATAAGATGGATTTTAAAGGATAATTAAAGGTAAGATACTAGTTCTTAAATGTTTTGATTTTTGTTTGTACTTTTGTCGTTCCCTGTTCTCGGGGAAATGATTTTAACATGGGCGCCATTGATGCATCGGATCACACACGGCATTCCCATAACATTATATAAAAAACACGTTCTGCGCGTCCTTAAATTCGTCGTCCGAAGTCGGAAAACGTATTGCCCTGTATATTTTGTCAAATAAAGTGTCAGTCGCTGCAATTGTCTGTCAAAATTGTCAAGGTTTTCGATAGCTAAAGAAACTTCAGCGTACAGTTTATTTAGTATTGACAGACCTGTAGTACAAAGTCGCGCCAGTCAAAAATCATAAAAAGCGACATTTAAAGTTATGGTAGCCAGAACTAGGTCGTCGATGGTGTAGTCCTACATGTATGTTGGCATCGACAGCATTTTGTCAGGAGTAATGGCCGCCATATTGGATTTTGATAATTTTCTTTCGTAAATAAAATAAATTATAGTAAAGTAAAATCTTCTTTTCGCGGTCGTACTGTGTTAAAATTCGCATACTGCGTAAAATTGAATGTAGGCATATGGTGATATTTTTACTTGTTTTACAGTTTGTGTGTGAATTTTTAAAGACTATTTTGCGTACCAGAACAAATACATGTATATCACTACGCATGGTTACATTTGTTAGATTTTAAGCGCTTTTATGACTGAATTAAAATTATTGTTAAGGTTATTAGATCTATTTATGTTAAATGTCACGTTGAAAAAATCAAATGGGATAAATAGAATACTAGGATTAGCGTTGAATACAGAGAAGTTTATGTTGCTCGGCTCGAACACCGAAAGCGCTCGCCAAGGCTCGCGCTTCCGGCGTTCTAAGCCTCGCAACATAAACTTCTCTGTACTAGACTTGCGACACCTTAAGGGTTTCGCGGGATGGAATGAGTGGGGAGATCATATACAATTTTCAGCTTTCCGGAAGCAAGGACCCTCTGGACGTGAAACATCAGCTTTCCAACACTATATGATTCCAGTTCCAAAGCACATATTGCATTAGTTCAATGGGAAGAACATAAAACGTCATATTTACAAATCTCTGAAAAACAAACAGTGCTAAAAAATATTTAAAGTAGTCATTTACTATTTAATTGATTATGTCCTCTGATTGTTGCATTTTTAATTTAAATATGTGTTCCTATATGCATTTATTGTTGTATTGACTTAAAAAACTAAAATGGATGCCAATTCTTAGTTTGCTGTCTAAGTCTACCCTAAAATTATACATGTTTCTTGCATAATTGAATTATCAAAAACTGCATACTTGTAAAGGCATTGTCAGAGTTATTTGGTTAAGTTAGAGACAAAGTAAAGCAAATATATTCATTTTTCTTAAAATGAATCATCCTCTGAAGCCCCCACTGGGATTCAAACCCAGATCTCTTTCCTCTGGGAAGGAAAGTATTCTATCTTGAAATACAAGGGCAAGTAAGAGGAAAATTTGCAATTTTAAACCTATAAACATATAAACTTAATTTTTCACATGAACTTAGAAACAACACAGACATCTCGGAATCTGAAACACATTACAGTTACAATTCAGGTTTTTAGTATTGTGCATTGTACATGAATGTTTAAATATTGTATTTATCCTTGGTACACAGAACTGCCTAAAGATGCGTAAAATACCAGTATTCAAATCTGAAAATATCCCATGTGTTTGTTTCACTCTGTAAGTATCCCTATTTTATTTCAATAAAGAAGTTTTTCCTTCTCCTGAAAATTTAACTAAATGTCAGTTATGCTACTTTTTCATTCAGCAAATGACATGTGTCCGTAATGTCAATTTTGAAAATTTGGTAAAAACAATATTTTTACCAAAAAGGTAGACTTAATATTATTAAACAGTTGATGTATGTCACCTTAATAAAAAAAACAAAAATGGGAAAGAAATAAAATGTTTAAAAATGTCAGTTACATGACATATAACATTAAGTAGACGATATAGCTTTGATACTTTAGGATACGAGTAGACCTTAACACAAATAGGATAAGAGTAGACCTGAACACAAAATTTACCCAAATTTTCAATTTTCTAACTATAAAAGGGGGCATTATTCTGTCAAAAAACAGAAAAAAATGGGTACGAAAAAAATGTGTGTACGAAAACAATTGGGTAAGAAAAAATTATGCCAAAAAAATATATGCTAAAATAGCTTGGGGTCTTGACCACCAAAACGGCTTGGATTTTAATTATGCTGAAATAACTCGGGGGTCATGACCACCAAACTGGCTTAGAATTAAATTATGCTGAAATAGCTCAGGATCTTGACCACCAACCTGGCTTGGATTTTTATTATGCTGAAAAAGCTTGGGATCTTTACCACCAAACTGGCTTGGATTTGAATTATGCTCATAGTTCGGGTTCTTGACCACCAAACTGGCTTGCATTTTAATTATGCTGAAATAGCTCAGGATCTTGACCATCAAACTGGCTTTGATTTTAATTATGCCGAAATAGTTCAGGATCTTCACCACCAAACTGGCTTGGATTTTAAATATGCGGAAATAGCTCGAGGTCTCGGCCATGAAACTGGCTAGGATTTTAATTATGCTAAAAAAGCTCGGGTTTTTGACCACCAAACTGGCCTTGATTTTAATAATACCGAAATAGTTCAGGATCTTGACCACTAAACTGACTTGGATTTTAAATATGCTGAAATACCTCAGGGTCTCCCCCACAAAACTGGCTAGGATTTTAATTATGCTGAAAAAGCTTGGGGTCTTGATCACCAAACTGGCCTGGATTTTAATTATAATTTATACCGATATAGTTCAGGATCTTGACCACTAAACTGACTTGGATTTTTATTATGCTGAAATAGCTCGGGGTCTCCGCAACCAAACTGGCTTGGATTTTAATTATGGTTAGAAAGCTTGGGGTCTTTACCACAAAAATTGACCACCAAACTGGCTTGGATTTTAATTATACCGAAAAAGTTCAGGATCTTGACCACTAACCTGACTTGGATTTTAATTATGCTGAAATAGCTCGGGGTCTCTGCCACCAAACTGGCTTGGATTTTAATTATGGTGAGAAAGCTCGGTGCTTGACCACAAAAATGGCTTGGATTTTAATTATGCTGAAATAGCTTGGGATCTTTACCACCAAAGTGGGCGGGGCCCTGGGGTGGGTAATGTGAACATGGATGGTCGAGACACTGTGTTGTCATAAGAAATCTTAAGTATTAATTTGAAGTCAATTGGTGAAAAATGGTGCGGCAGAGGCCGACGCGTATTCCCATGCCGCATGTTTGACCCAGGGGGCGCCCCAGGGTTGGTAATGCGGCCATGCATGGTTGAGATTGACCGTAACTATTGTCTTAAGAGATTTCGAGTGCTTGACAGGTTAATGTAAGCCACCATGGAGACGGGTGGTTAATGTGGGTTGGTGGTAATTTAAAAGATGAAGTTTCAAAAATAATTATAAAAATAAAATTGGGGGGGGGGGATTCTGGGGTGGGGCATGGGGGATAGTTTGGGTGCAGTGCATTGTGGTATGTCAGGTAAGTGTTGTTTTGTCAAAGTATGAATCAAATGTGCTCATAAATAAAGAAGTTATGGCAATTTAAGCAAAATGTTCAATTATCTAAGTATAAAAGGGGCAATAATTCTGTCAAATGCTTGATACAGTTTTCTGCTCTTGTTTATAGATTGGGATCATGTTGGTAAAGAAGTATGCAAAATATGAAAGCAATATGGCAAAGGACATAGAAAATATTTGAGGTGGTATGCAAACTTTAACATAGATTTATCAATAATATGCATATTCTAAGTATAAAAGGTTAATAATTCTGTCAAAATGCTTGATTCAGTTGTCTGCTCTTGTTTATAGATTGGGATCATGTTGGTAATGAAGTATGCAAAATATGAAAACAATAAGTCAAAGGACATAGAAAATATTTAAGGTGGTATGCAAACTTTAACATAGATTTATCAATAATATGCATATTCTAAGTATAAAAGGGGCAATAATTCTGTCAAAATGCTTGATACAGTTGTCTGCTCTTGTTTATAGATAAGGGTCATGTTGGTAAAGAAGTACATGTATGCAAAGTATAAAAGTAATTTGTAAAAGGACAAAGAAAATATATGGGGTAGTACACAAACTTTAACATGTGCACGCTAACGGTAACGCCGACGTGATCAGGATAGCTCCATTATATATATTTCATATATATTAGTCAAGCTAAAAATAAGTGAAAATCTCTGACCTGTCTCCACCCCATCCCCTTTAACTTTTGACCCAGGGGTCAGATCAAAATTCCATATAGTGCAGGGTCGCACATAATGCTCATAGCTACCATGTGTTTAAGTTTCAAGGTTCTAGTGCTAATGGTGTAGGAGATAGTGGCTAGGACAGACGGACAGACTGATGGTGGAGATAACCACAATGAACCTGTTAACAGCCAACTAACGCTGCCAACAAAGCACAAGCTTTACGTGTCAGGATGCGGCACTATCTATACAAACTGCATAAGGAATTACAAGACGCTTAGGGTTTGAGGGACACCAAACCTGATTATGAGTCTTCCACACCTTAAGCATCTTAATAACCCTTTGCATGCTGGGAAATTTGTCGTCTGCTAAAATGTCGTCTGCTGAATTTCTAAAATTAGCATTTTCTTCAAAAAATTTTCAAAGAATACTATCAGAATAGCAAACAGTTTGGATCCTGATGAGACGCCACGTTCTGTGGCGTCTCATCTGGATCCAAACTGTTTTCAAAGGCCTTTAAAATTCGGTTCCCGCACTGAAAGGGTTAAATATACTTATTTGCTTGTGTACATGTACCTGATAATAAATTATTATTATTACCTGTTTTGGCATCAACAAGCTTTATCAATTGGCCCTCAAATTTTGCACATAAACGCTACACGATCAACCAATATGCCTTTTCATTTCAAGTCGGAAAGCAATTTAGCCCTTATTCGGCCATTATAGGGTGGAGCAGGGCTTTTTTTCCTTCTTTGCGAGTGGCCCTGGAAGGACATTTCACAATTTTGATAGGGACAATTCACAAACCTAACAGGGCCGTGAATTTTTACAAAATTGGACGTTTTTCACAAATTCAACAATTTCACGGCTCAGTTTTTCACAATTTTAAGAAGTTCGCGACTCAATTTTTCACAATTTTGAATAGTTCGCGACTCAATTTTTCACAATTTTGAAAAGTTCACGAATCATTTTTTCACAATTTTGAAAAGTTCACGAATCATTTTTTCACAAAGTGAGGGTTCCAGGGCCGCATCACAAAGTCAGGAAAAAAAGCCCTGGGGTGGAGGATCTATTTAAAATACAACTATTCCAGATACAAAAATATGAATTCATTTATTTAATGCACTTATTTTCTTCTCTTTTGCTACGAAATGACCATAAACCAGCTTTCCCAGTCATATTTTGCACTAGCAGATGATATTTCTTTTTTTACATATGAAAGGTAAAAAGAAATTCAAGCAGCATTTTATAATATAAATTTTAAAATGCACTCAATCATGCACTTCCAAACAAAATTATTGTAATTCTGTTATTTATAATCATATTAATAATGCCTCATTTTTCTCAAGTTTATGGTTTACTATCTTTTTTTCCCAATTTTATGGTTTATCTTGATTATTTTCTGAATTCAAAAGGCACTGGCTTAAAAAAACTGTCTATGCATGTAACTGTATATTGAAATCTCTTTATGAGTGATTATAAATGCATGATAAAATTCTAACATGTTATGTAATAGATAAATCTATATTGTTTGTATTTTTTCGTAAACATTATTAGCCACCGTTGTTGTCAAACATATATTTTTGTTTTATTAATGACGTTGTTTCACAGATTACTGTAACAGAGCTACAGATAAGGTGGGCATTTGTGCAAATACCCAATGTAAAATTGCCGATTACGCATAGAAAAATAAAACCATGCGTTCCGAAACCCCATTGAAATTGCCGATTACGCATATCATATTTTTCCTTTGCATAACGAGTAAATTTGTCCCGGAAATACCCTGGTCCGAAATACCCGGATTCTTTCCGCTTTGTTCAAGCGCTTTCAGTATAACCTTCAGTACAATAATATGTACGGAAAAAAGTGTCTTTGTGACTACGTGTTATTGTTGTGAAAATGTCGAAATCGTGAGGCCTTAAAAATGGAAACATCGTATCCTAGGCACAAAGAAACTCAATTTTAAGATATTTAACCGCAGGCAACACAAAATCAGAAGCGGAAAATATAGTGAAACTAATTCTTGACGATATTATGTCGGAGGCAATTGCTGTCAGTGCTTACATTGTAAGAAAACTGGTGGAAAAAATCGTTGAACTTTTTTTTTGAATCAAGACTGTATATTATGGATACATCTACATAATTACACAAAATCTCTGAAACTAATCAATTAAGAGTGGAACTACAACCAGCTTATTCAGATAAGCAGGTGAGAATTTAAGACAATGAACATACCCAATTTTAAAACAAAGGTACCCAATTGTCAATTAAAGTACCCGTTGTGGGTACCGACTTTTTTGTACCCAATTGAATATGAAAATACCCAATTGAACTCAAAAGTAGTGGGTATTAACCCAATTACTCAGAAAAGTTATCTGGAGCTCTGCTGTAACGTACAATCTTTATACGGAATGAAGGAGTTTTTATTTACAAGTACACTTTTTGTATTTTTTTGATAGTCTACTTAATTTTTGTTTTACTGTTAAATAAAATAACGCCGCACGCGTCAGACTAATGTCGTTAAAATCTAGAGTTTAAATGAAATTATGTCACACGATATACGTATAAAAATATTTAACTGCATGTCCGACTTGTCGTCATTAAATTCAAGTCGTCATTAAATTCAAGATTTAAAATGAAAATACGTCACAAGATATATGTACTTCATACCATACGAGTTTTTTAGGATATTTTCAGATCTGAATACTGGTATTTTACGTGTTAAACTTTAACTGTAATGTATCGCAGATTCAGAGATGTATGTTTTGTTGTAAAGGTCATTTAACCCAACATATCTCAGACACAAAGAGTGTCCAAATTTGTGCAAACAATTAAATTAAAACTAAGACATTTATCGATTGTCATTACCTGCTGTATAATTTATTTGTGTACTGACATATATTCAATTGTGGTGAAATCAACCGGGATCACCTTGGTGAGAATCTGGTGGAAAAATCACTGCACTAACCTGAGACATCAGTCTGTCATGATTGATTGCTCAGTTGTACATATTTTTCTAATTCTGGCTACCATAACTTTAAATGTCGCTTTTTATGATTTTTGACTGGCGCGACTTTATAGTTATGGACCAACCCCATTAGGAAAGTCAACCAGAAAATGCCGAAAAGTCGACAGTTAAAAAAGACCGGTCCAAAACAGCTTTTAAATGCAGTTATTGGCCCATATCAATCACTTGATTGGAAAGATTGACATTTTTCACATTTAACTGATACATTCTTTCACAAAATACTATCTTAAACATTTAAAATTTATCTATTCTGCTCTTACATATCGAGAAAAACAGCGATGTGACAGACTTTCTTGAAATGCGAATCTCCCGAGATTTCACGGTCATATGATGGTATTTCTACTTTTAGTAACATACCGTGTGCTCAAGTGTTTTCAAATTCAGAATGACATTTCCCGGTATTTTAGAATATTCTGGCTTGTTTTGTGAACAAATTGTAGTGTAAATACAAACTCAAAGTAAATATTTAAAACTACCCGATTCACACTGAAATCATTTTTATAATCCACCAGACTTGTTGTTAATCACAAATAATAGATTTCAGAAAACGAAAGTAATGTTTACAATTTCAGCAAAAAATGTCAAGGTCGTTCGAAAGTATCCAAATTAAAACTAGTCTTGGACAAAGCGACAATGGCGTCAAAATTGTGAATTTCAGACTGATGAGAGTTATTTTCATCTATTGTAAGATGCATTTGAAACATTTGAACCTTAAAATATTCCTCGGTGCAGTAATTTATATTCATTCACCAATATATGTAGAAATGTATCCAAGAAAATGAGTATTCTTTGATTTATAGCATGACATAAATATGTTACGACTCTGGTTGACTTTTGATACGGGGTTGGCTTCATCATACAGGTATGTCAATACTATATCAGTGTCCAACAAATTTCTTATTGCATGTTATAGATATTACATGTATGTGCACATGTATGTGTACTTAAATTCGGACAGCACGTTAAGTTGGAAACGTAAATAAAGCGTTTAGATGATCAATACGACTGACTCGTATGGTGTTAATCAATGCAATTGCTCTTTTTAACAACAAATACCGAGTTTCAAGAAATCAAGAGTATTAAATCATTTATTTACTTGTGTCCGACTTTAAGTTCTGTCCGAATTTACGTATTGCATCCGTATGTTACGACACTAGTGTGCAGTCAGTATACAATACAATAATTGTTTCAATAATGAAGGAACTGATACAGTGTAACGGTAACGATACAGCGTGTTTACATTATATTTTATTAAGAGGAAATGTCAATGCCAAATAATTCGCGAGATACCCCGGTACTTTAGTTGAAATTCACAACGAAACTTTTAATGGAAACTAAATGATCTCAATGATGTACCCGCTACGAAATTTTTATTTACAAATAAATACACCCATGCCAATTTGTGCGCGCTTTTTATCTGGACCAGGGGCCTATACGTTTGTATAGGTCCCTGTCTGGACAAAGAAATTCATTTATTAAATGTAGAACTTTGTAACCTAAAATAGCTGTACACAACGTGTGCAAACCGTCGCAGGTGATTTACGCAAGTTGCAATTGAACGGTCCTGATTGGGAGCTTATTTCATCATATCTTTAAATAGAATCATATGCCGAAATTCAATTGACACTTTAGAAAATTTCAAACGTTTGTGTTTATGACTCTCATCGTCTATATTACCCTCCCATAATTTGGTTTAAAAAAAATTAAATTGGGCATATATGGGATTATTGATTAACAGTCGATCAATCCAATTATTAATTGACAATGCAAACTAATTAGCAGGTGTTAACCGCGTTGTTATTAATATTCATTTTCGGTTTCGTTACCGTTTTGAAGAATCCGCTATTGTTTTGATTTATTTAATGTTCGGCATCCTTGGATATTTAACGACATCAAAAACGTAGTCGCTCTTACTCATTGTTGCGGTTAACAAAGAATTCCAAACTGCGAAATGATGTTGCATCATGTGCGCCAACTATCCAACCGGCTCTCATTATATTATTAGCAGACGACAAATGTTGATTCTGATTGAATGATTAAAATGCACTCTTACTGTTTACGACATTACCGCAAGTGATCGGTGATTGATAAGATAATTGATTGCACTTTGTTATCGGATTATAAACAAGACACGGTGTAGAAACACATGGTCAGCGTGTTTATTCTACGTATGTCTGTCAATAAAACGGGCTACCGCTCTTATAGATTTATAGTAGCCCGGCGGGCGTCAGCTGAAACATTTCAGTAGCCCGATGAAAAAATTCTGTAGCCCCCGGGCTCCGGGCAATGGATTTGTCGGACACTGCTATATAAATTGTACACTGAAGTTTCTTTAGCTAATATTTTTCTTATGTTGACAGACCATTGACATTGCTGGGGTTTGTTGAGATAAATACTTATTATCATCAGGGGCAGGAAGACATTATAGACATTAAACAGCGTATCATTACGTAGACAACAGTTGCACAACTGTATGCGTAAAAGGTAAATCAGTATATTAATAATTATGTTGACAACTAGCTTACGTAGCAACGTCCGAAAATATGAAATATCCGACATCTATTTCAATATTTAAAATTCAAGATATAATGACTACTGAACTGTTTTACTTTAAGGAAAAAACAGTAAAAGTATGTTTTTTATGAAAATGAAACACAACAAACAATATACTTATCATGATAACGGCTAAACGACTTATTATCCCAATATAACACTGTCATTGAATCGCACATTTCAATTAAAAATTATTCCCCTTGAATGTTAATGCATATTGATATAACGAATTCATCAAACGTTATCAAACATGAGTAATTTGCATTGCATCGGATTCCCACAATATTATGTGGATGTAAATCGGATCCGGTTGTTGTTTATGTGTCAAGCTCATTTTGCCAGTGAGATACTTAAATTTCTTGCGTAGTAAAATCGGCTAGATTGAACTTTACCGGTACGCAGTTGTTTACCACTATCAAATCTACTGTAAAGTACACAAAGATACTTACATAATTCTGCCGTATCTGTCTGAATAAACATCCGCTGCACAAAATATAGACATTTGTATTAATGATTATTAAACACAATCATATTTTTCTGTGTTTATTGAATTAATGACACTGAGTTTCTTTGTCGCGTTACAAGATGGCGGATGTCTAACGCTGTTTGTGAAGTGACGTCACAATGTTTATTTGAGCGCGTGCCCGTTCCCACAAAAAAAAGTTTAAACACAAAATACTCGAAAACTTGATTTTTCCCAGGTATAACGCCTACGCCAACAGGTAGATCGCATTCTGGTCCATATACATGTCAAATTTCAGCAAACGTGTTCGGCCAGTTTTTAAGGCGCTCAAATCGCAGTGATTTGCACCAACTTAACGAAACTTAGCCCCCTTTATCATTCGTTCGATTGAACGTCATCAATGATGACGTCCAATACATCACTCATTCCATACTAGAGTTGCGACACCTTAAGGGTTTCGCGGGATGGAATGAGTGGGAACTAAAAAAATGTGGGTTCGAAAATTTGGGTAAGAAAATGTGGGAACACAAATTTTGGGTACTAAACAAATGTGGGTACGAACATTTTGGTTACGAAAAAAAATGTGGGTACGAAAATTGTGGGTACAATGGGTCAATGTTAAGGTTTTAGCATGGCGGACGCCGGACGGCGAAAAGACACGACACGACACGATGAGCTGGCTATGACAATACCTCAGGTATTCTCCGAAAACAGCCGAGCGCATATGCATAAGTCAGTGAGTAATACTCAACAATACTATTGTCAAGCAAATTTGTCCCCTACCGGCTCCACCATTGTCAGAATTTATTTTATTTTTTTATTTATTGCCATAGAAACCAGAATTTTTGACGTAGGAACAAAATGAAATTACGTGCATAATGTCCTTATTGCCATCTATCCATGTTTCAAGTTTCATGAAAAAATATTAAGAACTTTTCAAGTTATCGCAGGATTCAGAAAAGTGTGACAGACTAACTGACTGACTGACGGACACACAGAGCACAAACCATAAGTCCCCTCCGGTGAAACCGGTAGTGGACTAATAAAAGCTAGTCACTGCGTATAAAATCAGAACCACTGGGCCGAATCTGCTGAAACTTGGACACATTATAGATTATAGTCCAAACAAGCTACAGAATGAGCGTTTTTGGACCTGACGGCGTAAAACATTAACCAATAATGGACAGCACAAAATGGGTCATTTTGTACAAAAAAATGTAAACTTTAAGTGGCATTTAATGACCTTTAGACATCAGAAAGTTGCAAATTTTTAATATTCTGCACACTTCGACTTGTTTTTTTTTTACAAATTTAGAAGCATTTATGCTTGGGATGTATATAAACCCTGTTATTCAGTGCCAAATTTGGCCAAAAATCACAATACAATCCCAAAAATGGCTAAGCAGCAATGCCCTTTAACATTATTCCTTATATTTAATTGTATTGTTTAACAAGAGTGCCAAACTGTCACAAAATACGCCCGTTTGAAGATTTTGGACAACTTAATAACTTTACAATGTTCCAGTTTTGAGCTTGACCTACATTTCATCTAGACACAACTTCTGACCAAAAATTTGGTGAAGATCAGATGAAAACTACTTCAATTAGAGAGCAGACACCATGCTAAATGCTTGAAATGCCCTAAGTGACCTAGTTTTTGACCCAGCATGACCCATAATTGAACTTGACCTAGATATCATTTCGACACAAATTCTGACCAAATTTGATGAAGATCGGATGAAAACTACTTCAATTAGAGAGCGGACACCATGCTTAATCCTTGAAATGCAATAAGTGACCCTTTGACCTAGTTTTTGACCCAGCATGACCCATATTCGGACTTGACCTAGATATCAACTAGATGCAACTACTGACCAAGTTTGGTGAAGATCGGATGAATACAATTTGAATTAGAGTCCGGACAAAGTGGCGCCGTTGAAAATGCACTAATTGACCCTATGACCTAGTTTTTGACCCGGCATGACCCATATTCGAACTTGGCCTATATATCAACTAGATGCAACTGCTGACCAAGTTTGGTGAAGATCGGATGAATACAATTTGAAATAGAGTCCGGACAAAGTGGCCCCTTTGAAAATGCACTTATTGACCCTATGACCTAGTTTTTGACCCGGCATGACCCATATTCGAACTTGGCCTAGATATCAACTAGATGCAACTGCTGACCAAGTTTGGTGAAGATCGGATGAATACAATTTGAATTAGAGTCCGGACAAAGTGATGCCTTCCGCCCGCCGCCCGCCCGCCAAGGGGTTTCACATAATACGTCCCGTATTTTATACGGGCGTATAAAAAGATAACTGTGTATATTTAATCATAATGGCTCTGTATATCACACATGATAGGCCACTGCTGGGGCCTGAACCCAGAACTCATCTCACATTGTAAGATGCGTTTTTCAATTAAACTACAATGACTGTATCGAGTGAAGTGGAGCCAACATACACCCACATAAGTGAAAAAATCATTCCGTCCATATATTTGTCCTGGGTGTTTTCTGACACATGTGATACATTTGTGTAGATGAATATGACATTGTGTGTCGCAAGGTACCAAGTAAGACAAAATCAGCATTTTTATGTAGGGTCTTCATACGGTAAAATTATTTGTGCCCAAATAATAATAGATGAAAGTATATTAGGCTTCAATGTTGCTAATATACTATGACGACTAGTTCATACGATACCATTTTTATTAATATATATGCCAAATTTAATGAAATAGACTTGAAAATGTGTGTCGCCAGATACCAAGTAAGAAAAAAAATCAGCATTTTTATGTAGGGTCTTCACACTGTAAAATTATTTGTGGCCAAATAATAATAGATGAAATCAGCATTTTTATGTAGGGTCTTCACACTGTAAAATTATTTGTGGCCAAATAAAAATAGATGAATGCATATTAGGCTTCAATGTTGCTTATACTATGACTACTGGTTCATACGATGCCAATTTTATAAATATCTATGCCAAATTTAATGAAATAGACTTGAAAATGTGTGTCGCCAGGTACCAATTAAGAAAAAAATCAGCATTTTTATGTACGGTCTTCACACAGTAAAATTATTTGTGCCCAAATAATAATAGATGAATGCATATTAGGCTTCAATGTTGCTTATTCTATGACTACTGGTCCATACAATGCCAATTTTATAAATATCTATGCCAAATTTAATGAAATAGACTTGAAAATGTGTGTTGCCAGGTACCAAGTAAGAAAAAAATCTGCATTTTTATGTAGGGTCTTCACACAGTAAAATTATTTGTGCCCAAATAATAATAGATTAATGCATATTAGGCTTCAATGTTGCTTATACTATGACTAATGGTTAATACAATACCATTTTTATAAATATCTATGCCAAATTTAATGAAATAGACTTGAAAATGTGTGTCGCCAGGTACCAAGTAAGAAAAAAATCAGCATTTTTATGTAGGGTCTTCACACGGTAAAATTATATGTTCCCAAATAATAATAGATGAATGCATATTAGGCTTCAATGTTGCTTATACTATGAAGACATGTTCATACAATGCCATTTTTATTAATATATATGCCAAATTTAATGAAATAGAATTGAAAATGTGTGTCGCCAGGTACCAATTAAGAAAAAAATCAGCATTTTTATGTAGGGTCTTCACACATGGTAAAATTATTTGTGCCCAAAATAATAATAGATGAATGCATATTAGGCTTCAATGTTGCTTATACTATGACTAATGGTTCATACGATGCCATTTTTATAAATATCTATGCCAAATTTAATGAAATCGACTTGAAAATGTGTGTCGCCAGGTACCAAATAAGAAAAAAATCAGCATTTTTATGTAGGATCTTCACACGGTAAAATTGTTTGTGCCCAAATAATAATACATGTAGATGAATGCATATTAGGCTTCAATGTTACTTATACTATGACTACTTGTTCATACGATGCCATTTTTTAAAATATCTATGCCAAATTTAATGAAAAAGACTTGAAAATGTGTGTCGCCAGGTACCAAGTAAGAAAAAAATCAGCATTTTTATGTAGGGTCTTCACACAGTAAAATTATTTGTGCCCAATTAATAATAGATGAATGCATATTAGGCTTCAATGTTGCTTATACTATGACTACTGGTTCATACGATGCCAATTTTATAAATATCTATGCCAAATTTAATGAAATAGACTTGAAAATGTGTGTCGCCAGGTACCAAGTAAGAAAAAAATCAGCATTTTTATGTAGGGTCTTCACACAGTAAAATTATTTGTGCCCAAATAATAATAGATAAATGCATATTAGGCTTCAATGCAGGGTTGGCATATTGACCGGTCAATTGAGTATTGACCGGGCCGGCGGTCAATACCTGGTTAAAACCGGTCAATACTGGTCATTACTGGTCGATTGAAAATTGTAGCATTTAAACATTACAAAGGAGCCATTTTATATAAAATCAATAATTATTCTGTAATTGATTAACTTTTTTCTGAGTTATTTATTTTTAAAAAAATCTTTAAAGCTGTAAAAAGTTACTTCTTAATTATTTATGGAAACAGCCTCAAATACATAAGGACTAAGGCAATATCTTTATCTCAGTGTATCACATCTGTTACTAATTAGCCGGATTTTACATAAATTCCAGGTTGATAAACACAACAAGGTAAAGGTACCTTGTAGTCGGTGAGATATAATAATAATACAGTTAGTAAGGCTCGTACCCTGGGTACGGTAAATATACTAAAACGTACGTGGAAATTTTAACACTAAATCGGTTGTTGTCGGCTATTTTGTAAAAATTAATTATGTTTACATTTATGTCAATTTTCTGTTAAATGGCATTTATATTATCAAAACTCATTGTTAAAATCAATAATGTGATTTAATTTTAAATCTTAAATTGTTTAAAGTCGCGTCATTGTATGACGTCGTCAAGTATAATATTTTCTGCGACATCGCACGTTCACTTTTTACCGTCATAGATTTTTTTAAAGAAACATTATTTGGTTACCAAGGTCCGTTAAATGGGGAACACCATATTCGGTATTTATATTATGTTTTAACAATTAATTAATGCTGTGTAATAAATATTGTTTAAGATATTTCTATATTTATTGAAAATGTTTCAAAATGTTATTTATGAAACATCTTATTCTAATGAGTGTATGCTATTATATTATACTTTAAAAAGCATATCTGTTGTACTATAATCTTATTATTCATTTATTACTGTTAATTTCATTTATTGTAGAGAATCGTCAATGTTACATCTAGTCGCCAATGCTTGTTGTCAGTGTTAGTCTTAAATGCTTGTGATCATTGTCGTCGATGTTAGTCGTCAATCCTTATCGTCATTATACATGAAAGAAATAAAAGCAGAAACAGAGACGTATTCTTGATTACTTGCTTATTCCTACGGCGTCCTCTCAACACTCATACTAAAAAGCATGTTGATGCAGATTTTTTAAAAGAGAAGTTTGTTTAAGGTAAACAATATTGTTTTACGTTATCGGTAGCATGTTTAACGACATCGGATTTTTGGCGGATATACAACTCGGATACAATCTAATATTTGCGGGTATGTTTAAGTTTATTTACCGTACCCAGGGTACATGTAAGTAAAATTAAGAGTACCCGGGGTACATGTACCGGTAAGTAGTACCCGAGCCGAGAATGATCAATCGAGCCTTAGTAAGTGAGTGATGGTGTATGGGATAACATGCACTGAGGGTGTATATTTTTCACGAACAAGTCAATTGAAGGTGTTAGAGATGCATTGATCCATAAGATTTAAAAGGGTAATTAACCACGGGCTTATTAAAATTAAAATGATGACATTACATTGTACCGGCTGTTTATTGTTGTATACTGTAAGCTTGCAATATTTTAAATAATGTAAACAACTTACCTTGTATTAAGTTGGCACATTGTTGTCAGGTGTAGAAACTTTTTATACTTATTTCTGTTTAGTTGCACTGGCTGAACCAAAAGAATTATGTAGTCGTTTCTAAATAATCACGAAACAACCTACTAATGCATATATGCTTGCCAGTTACTGAGTTTGTGCATTTCCATTCATTATCGGCCTTGGCAAACAGCGTAGAATCAGAGACGCCGTGTGATGTCTGCTATTTCGTTACACTGAAGATTTTCATATCCGCGGGTGTTTTTATGTCAAATGTTATGGTTTTTCAATAGATCGTATACTTATCTACAAAACAGCGAATGAGCATTCACTTTACATCATTTCTGATGATCTTATTTTGTAAATAATTTCTGAGCGTTAATTCCTACGTTGCTATGTCGTCAGCCATTTTGACGGTTGCTTTGTTTACTTTCGGTTTCCACTACAAACGAAATTAATTGATTTGCTGCTTGCGTTTTTTTATTGATTAAATAATAAATTATTAAACCCTAATAATGTAATTGTCTCAATATCATTTATATTCAAGATATTATCGGATAAATAGAATACCATTCTAATACCAGTGTGTACTTACATTTATCTCGGAAAGCCTAGCCGTGTAAACCTTTCTTTAACTCGTCGCACTCAATACGTTGAATAACACATAGATTTATGTCATGTTCATTAAAAAACCACAATGTGCACAAAAGACATGCATGTGTACTACCGATTGAGATTCAAACACAATTATTACGCCTTTGTTTATCGATTAAACGCCTAACTGAATTAATAACGCGTAACGTCAGTTTCTTTGTTTCGTAGCAAGATGGAAGCTAGCCTAAGCGCTTTTCATGACGTCACGCGCGCGTGCCCTTTCCCATAAAAATATTTAAACGCAAAATACTCGAAAACTTGATTTTTGCCAGGTATAACGCCTACGCCAACAGGTAGATCGCATTCTTGTCCATATACATGTCAAATTTCAGCAAACGTGTTCGACCAGTTTTCAAGCGCCTCAAATCGCAGTGATTCTCGCCAGCTTAACGAAACTTAGCCCCCTTTATCATTCGTTCGAATGAACGTCATCAATGATGACGTCCAATACATCACATTTAAATCTTTAAAGCTGTAAAAAGTTACTTCTTAATTATTTATGGAAACAGCCTCAAATACATAAGGACTAAGGCAATATCTTTATCTCAGTGTATCACATCTGTTACTAATTAGCCGGATTTTACATAAATTCCAGGTTGATAAACACAACAAGGTAAAGGTACCTTGTAGTCGGTGAGATATAATAATAATACAGTTAGTAAGGCTCGTACCCTGGGTACGGTAAATATACTAAAACGTACGTGGAAATTTTAACACTAAATCGGTTGTTGTCGGCTATTTTGTAAAAATTAATTATGTTTACATTTATGTCAATTTTCTGTTAAATGGCATTTATATTATCAAAACTCATTGTTAAAATCAATAATGTGATTTAATTTTAAATCTTAAATTGTTTAAAGTCGCGTCATTGTATGACGTCGTCAAGTATAATATTTTCTGCGACATCGCACGTTCACTTTTTACCGTCATAGATTTTTTTAAAGAAACATTATTTGGTTACCAAGGTCCGTTAAATGGGGAACACCATATTCGGTATTTATATTATGTTTTAACAATTAATTAATGCTGTGTAATAAATATTGTTTAAGATATTTCTATATTTATTGAAAATGTTTCAAAATGTTATTTATGAAACATCTTATTCTAATGAGTGTATGCTATTATATTATACTTTAAAAAGCATATCTGTTGTACTATAATCTTATTATTCATTTATTACTGTTAATTTCATTTATTGTAGAGAATCGTCAATGTTACATCTAGTCGCCAATGCTTGTTGTCAGTGTTAGTCTTAAATGCTTGTGATCATTGTCGTCGATGTTAGTCGTCAATCCTTATCGTCATTATACATGAAAGAAATAAAAGCAGAAACAGAGACGTATTCTTGATTACTTGCTTATTCCTACGGCGTCCTCTCAACACTCATACTAAAAAGCATGTTGATGCAGATTTTTTAAAAGAGAAGTTTGTTTAAGGTAAACAATATTGTTTTACGTTATCGGTAGCATGTTTAACGACATCGGATTTTTGGCGGATATACAACTCGGATACAATCTAATATTTGCGGGTATGTTTAAGTTTATTTACCGTACCCAGGGTACATGTAAGTAAAATTAAGAGTACCCGGGGTACATGTACCGGTAAGTAGTACCCGAGCCGAGAATGATCAATCGAGCCTTAGTAAGTGAGTGATGGTGTATGGGATAACATGCACTGAGGGTGTATATTTTTCACGAACAAGTCAATTGAAGGTGTTAGAGATGCATTGATCCATAAGATTTAAAAGGGTAATTAACCACGGGCTTATTAAAATTAAAATGATGACATTACATTGTACCGGCTGTTTATTGTTGTATACTGTAAGCTTGCAATATTTTAAATAATGTAAACAACTTACCTTGTATTAAGTTGGCACATTGTTGTCAGGTGTAGAAACTTTTTATACTTATTTCTGTTTAGTTGCACTGGCTGAACCAAAAGAATTATGTAGTCGTTTCTAAATAATCACGAAACAACCTACTAATGCATATATGCTTGCCAGTTACTGAGTTTGTGCATTTCCATTCATTATCGGCCTTGGCAAACAGCGTAGAATCAGAGACGCCGTGTGATGTCTGCTATTTCGTTACACTGAAGATTTTCATATCCGCGGGTGTTTTTATGTCAAATGTTATGGTTTTTCAATAGATCGTATACTTATCTACAAAACAGCGAATGAGCATTCACTTTACATCATTTCTGATGATCTTATTTTGTAAATAATTTCTGAGCGTTAATTCCTACGTTGCTATGTCGTCAGCCATTTTGACGGTTGCTTTGTTTACTTTCGGTTTCCACTACAAACGAAATTAATTGATTTGCTGCTTGCGTTTTTTTATTGATTAAATAATAAATTATTAAACCCTAATAATGTAATTGTCTCAATATCATTTATATTCAAGATATTATCGGATAAATAGAATACCATTCTAATACCAGTGTGTACTTACATTTATCTCGGAAAGCCTAGCCGTGTAAACCTTTCTTTAACTCGTCGCACTCAATACGTTGAATAACACATAGATTTATGTCATGTTCATTAAAAAACCACAATGTGCACAAAAGACATGCATGTGTACTACCGATTGAGATTCAAACACAATTATTACGCCTTTGTTTATCGATTAAACGCCTAACTGAATTAATAACGCGTAACGTCAGTTTCTTTGTTTCGTAGCAAGATGGAAGCTAGCCTAAGCGCTTTTCATGACGTCACGCGCGCGTGCCCTTTCCCATAAAAATATTTAAACGCAAAATACTCGAAAACTTGATTTTTGCCAGGTATAACGCCTACGCCAACAGGTAGATCGCATTCTTGTCCATATACATGTCAAATTTCAGCAAACGTGTTCGACCAGTTTTCAAGCGCCTCAAATCGCAGTGATTCTCGCCAGCTTAACGAAACTTAGCCCCCTTTATCATTCGTTCGAATGAACGTCATCAATGATGACGTCCAATACATCACTCATTCCATATTTAACGCTAACCTAGTATTCTCTATGTTTTCGTTTGCATTTTCCGTTCAAGAACCAGTTGCGCCATAATTTGCATTATTCTTAGAAAGCACTAATACTCGAACAAAAAAAACAACAGATCGTTGTTGAGCTGCCCAAAAATAAAACGCGAAAACTGATTCCGAAATATAAAAAATCTTCGCATAATCAGTAAATGCCGAGTAATTTTTGTCATTAAGTCATGTCAGAATAAAAATATGTTTCGTTTTTCGTTGTTATCTGTAAAAAAACACAGAACAAACATGATTAAATCTACTGTTTTGGTGTGCGTATATCATGTATGAACAATCTACAACTCGATCATGAAGATACCTTGTGGATTTATTCATACAAATTTTGAGAGC
The DNA here is from genome assembly GCF_020536995.1 of Dreissena polymorpha. Lineage (NCBI taxonomy): Eukaryota > Metazoa > Mollusca > Bivalvia > Myida > Dreissenidae > Dreissena > Dreissena polymorpha. The sequence continues at coordinate 102,847,688 of NC_068358.1, read as the reverse complement.
TTAAACCTACTAATAACAATTTAAACAACTATAGAAAAATGTTGAACATTACATAAAGCGAAAGTATAGTACAACATTTATATCAAAATTAACGACGAGTGCAGACACATATATAGTTCAGAAATATTTATTTACACTAATAAGTAAATCGAACACAAGTGTTTATCTTAAAAAAGTATTCAGATATCGCTCGAAAATACCGGTATATATTGAAAACAAGAGGATCGAATACTCGAATATTTAAATACTTAGATGACCAAATCTTTACCCTATTTATGCCTAGCGTCTAGAAAAAAGGCCTTGGCAAACAGCGTGAGACGCCTCACGATGCGGCGTCTCATCAGGGTCTGCGCTGTTTGCTTAAAGGAATTTCAGTAAGAAATATTGTAATATAGAAATAAATAACCAAGACATCCCTAATTTTGGAGATAAATTGATCCAATTTAGAAGGGTGGGAGAGTCCACTAGGTATAAATGGGTTAAAATTCTAATTGAATGAAAGTTTTCTTTTGTCGTCCGATACCAGTTTAATCCTGTGACGATGCAGATGGTGTACATTATGTGATCGTGTAATAGGATAGCGTATCATACCATCGTGCGGACGTCCGGTAAGATTGCTGTCTTGTAATTATACACATCAATGAATATTTAGCAGGTGCAAGATACATCAGTAGCTTTAGCAGGTTTTTAGCTCATCTGAGCACAACGTGCTCATGGAGAGCTTTTGTGATCGCTTTTTGCCCGTCGTGCGTTGTCAGCATTTACATTGTTAACTCTCTAGAGGCCACATTTATTTCCAATGATCATGGTCAGGTCATGTGTCCCAGTTAGTTGCAATAATTCAACTCTAAGCTTTATAGCCCAATGGGCTGCTTAGAGCAGCCATAGCAAAAATTATCAAAGGCTCTGGGAGTCCGTTTATATGGACTAGTGTCCCAGTGATATATTGGAACAGTTTGAAACTGAGTCGCGTGAGGTGAAAAAACTAGGTCAATAGATCAAATTAAACAAAAGCTTGTTTACACTATAGATGTCACATCAGAGTATTGTTGAATTTTCCGAAGACTTTGTCACAACTTTTTATCTTATGATATTTAAGGTGAGTTCAAAAATGGTTCCGGTCCGTTGTAAAACATGGCCGCCAGTGGGCGAGGCAGTTTTCCTTAATTTGCTATAGTAAACCCATGTAAACACTTTAAAAGTTAAATTTTAAGTCCAATCTTCATGAAATTTTGTCAGATAATTTGTTCAAATATATTGAATGAGTTCGAAAATTGTTCCGGTTCGTTGAAAAACATGGCTGCCAGGAGGTGGGTGATTGTTCCTTATATGGCTTTAGTAAAACCTTGTTAACACTTTAGATGTTACATTTATAGTCCAATCTTCATGACAATCTATCAGAACATTTTCTCCAATGATATCTCAGCTGAGTTCTAAAATGGTTCAGGTTGGTTTAAAAACATATCCGACAGGGTTGCGGGGCAGTTTTCTTTACATTGCAATATTGAAACACTCTTGAGGTCTCATTTATAGTCCTATCTACATGAAAATTGGTCAGAACGCTTGTTCTAATGACATCTCAGCAAGTTCGAAAATGGTTCCGGTCGGTTGACAAAAACATGGTAGTCACGTTGTTGTTAAATCTTTATGAACCTCGTCAGCACATTCGTCGCAATATCTCAGCCGAGTTCAATAATGAAAATGTGCCTAGAATGTAAAGCTAAATTTATGTGATCATTTTTTTTAACTCAATCTCAGAATAGTGTAGTTCCTTCGGGTCTCAGGTGAGCGCATTCTGACCTTAGACACTCTTGTTTAATGTGCGTGTCGTTACTGCATGGCAATTCTATCAATAATTATCTCGTCAGAGTGTGAACTATAATTTAAATCTTAATGTATGGAAAACCGTCGAATTAGGGTTATATAGATATGTATGTGTGTGAATTAGCATTTAAAACGTAAGAACGAGAGACACACATAATGCAAGCAAAATACATCCTTAACAAGGACTTTCTAGAAAAAAAATACTGTACACTCCTGCCAAAATAAATCCAACACTTTAACGCAATGACATGCAAAGTGTTTTTGTCTTTGCAACTTGACACGATGTAAATAGGATGTAAATACGAGGTGTGCTCTGTGTAAAGGGGGTTTAATGAATGTGCGTAGTGTCGTCCCAGATTAGCCTGTGCAGTCCGCACAGATCTGGGACGACGCTTTCCGCCTAAACTTGATTTGTGCTAAGAAGAGACTATCTTGAAACTAAAAATATAATAAACTAAGCGGAAACTATTGTCCCTGATTAGCCTATGCGGACTGCACAGGCTAATCTGGGACGACACTTGACGCACATGCATTAAACCCCTTTTTTAAGAGCGCGGTCCATAGAAATAATTATAGACGTTGAAAGTGCGTAGAGCCTAAATAAGTGTCCAATATCTTAGACTTAGAGAGCACATTGATCATGGAAGTGACTACTGCAAGTTGATCATGGAAGTGACTACTGCAAGTTGATCATGGAAGTGACTACTGCAAGTTGATCATGGAAGTGACTACTGCAAGTTAAACATGGAAGTGACTACTGCAAGTTGATCATGGAAGTGACTACTGCAAGTTGAACATGGAAGTGACTACTGCAAGTTGAACATGGAAGTGACTACTGCAAGTTGATCATGGAAGTGACTACTGCAAGTTGAACATGGAAGTGACTACTGCAAGTTGATCATGGAAGTGACTACTGCAAGTTGAACATGGAAGTGACTACTGCAAGTTGATCATGGAAGTGACTACTGGAAGTTGATCATGGAAGTGACTACTGCAAGTTGATCATGGAAGTGACTACTGCAAGTTGATCATGGAAGTGACTACTGCAAGTTGAACATGGAAGTGACTACTGCAAGTTGATCATGGAAGTGACTACTGCAAGTTGATCATGGAAGTGACTACTGCAAGTTGAACATGGAAGTGACTACTGCAAGTTGATCATGGAAGTGACTACTGCAAGTTGAACATGGAAGTGACTACTGCAAGTTGAACATGGAAGTGACTACTGCAAGTTGAACATGGAAGTGACTACTGCAAGTTGAACATGGAAGTGACTACTGCAAGTTGAACATGGAAGTGACTACTGCAAGTTGAACATGGAAGTGACTACTGCAAGTTGAAACAGTGCAAAAGGACACGTGTGTTTCTAACTAAAGAACATGTCATTTAAAAGACAAAAAAGACATTTTACTTGTTTGGTATGAAACACTTCTTTTTTCACTATAACCTTAGAGATCTGCTTCACGTTTGTGTAGGAGGCTTCAAAACAGAAAATGCACACATTGTAACGATCTCGAGATCGAATTTCAATGTTGACAAGAATGTACTCTGTAACACATGTGGTTAGCGTGTGGCTATGATAATAATTAGTAACAAGAAATATCTTTTAAAAAGATATACGGCGTTGATTGTGGTCGATGTTTATGAACGATCAAAAGTTATCTCTATGAGATAAAAAGTAGCGGATGCCTTTTTTCTGCGCAGTTCTTAGCTACATCATAAGCAAATCAATTACGGGGTGTTGCGCCAGATTTCGTGGCTTATTTTGCTTTATGTGATATTATTACTCAGATATCTATATTTACAGAATAGAAAAACAAAAGAAACATGAAAATAAACGATTGCATATAGGTCAGCCGGCAATACTCGAATCTTATTTAATTGCATAATTATAGTATAGTGAATTATTGTGCTCATGCTTAATAAACTGGTCTAAATGGATAAATATTCCTAATTATTTTTATCAAAATTGGTCCTTATCATGCAAATGTTGAAACCATATTAAAAATCGATGATTGACATACCACAATAATATCGCCGAATATCTTTATTTAGTATCTTTCTGATCAAAACAGACTTCAAGTGCACAAAGTTTACGAGACGGCGTTTATATAAAGATTTCTGCAACTGACCGCAAACTGACCTTGATACCTTGCGGATTGGAATGCAATGCATTACAGTCAGTACGTTATTGTCAGTAAGACCGGTGTAACACAATGATCGCAACCCCTTCTGCGAACTCCGGTGATGAACTGTATATAAACTCTGACTTTCACAAATGGCCGCGAGTTGACCCGAAACCTCGCGGGTTGAAATGCAATGCAAGTAAGTACTAAATATGACAACATAGCTACTAGTATAAACGCTTTTGCGCTGGTAATTCTCTGAAAATAAAAGGTGAACGCACAAACTGTATTTATGTCGAAAATTGATTGTAAAACTGTTCTATCTATTGAGCCTTTTCATTAGAGATAAAATTGTTTCATGCAGTAAAACAGTGTTACAAAGACGCGGATATGTTTCCAATGTTATGGTGTTATACTCAAATCAGCCAATGGAATAAATGAAGTGTATTCATTCGTACCTAGCCGCGGGAAATTTTATTTGAGTATTATTGGACACTTACAAAGGTCAAGTCAGGGTGAAAAGCTGGCTTAATACAGCTTACGCCGAAAAACATCATTTTGAACAGGGACCTATACAAACAATATGTATAGGTCCCTGTTTTGAATGTAAAATAATCCAACTATAGCGAAAAATCAACTTCTCTGAAAAAAATCACTAACAAATATATATATGAAATGAACCGAAAAATGGGGGTATCAGATCGTTTTAAAGGGACCGTCAACCGCGATTGACGAAACAAGAAAAGTTCTAAAATACCGTATTTTTTACAACTATTAGTTTATATTGATTAAAATATTACGACTGATATATTACATTACTTAACAAAATTTGTTAAGTTTTAATATTTTCAGTATATTCGGTAATAAATTTTACTGGGAACAGGTACCAGGTAACTACCAGTTAACTATAAATAACGCAAGTAGATTGATCATCATCGTCACGTGGTAAACCCAGGAATGCAAATTGTGCATGCGTAGTGAATTGTATATATTTTATATATAAAATGATCAATCTTCTTGCGTTATTTATAGTACGTTTATCGTTATGTCACATATTTTCGCGATGTACTTTCGATTTCACATCGCGAAATTTTATTACCGAATATATTAAAAAAATGAACTTTGTTCAAGTAATTTAATATACCAGTACTGATATTTTAATCAATAAAAACTAATAATTGTAAAAAATACGTTATTTTAGAACTTTTCTCTTTTCGTCAATCGCGTTTGACGGTCCCTTTAAACAAACAGAGATCCCACAAGCATGTTTACTGCATATGTGTTCTTGTAAATTGTTTTCAAAAGAACGGAAGACGGTGTCTGTCGTACTTACCCGTGCCGTTGGTATGCTGTATAATTTTGTAATACGAAACCTATATCAGTTTCATATAGACACAAGACATCCCAAGCATTTGAGTGATCTTTAGCTGCTGATAGTACATTATTATTCTGTTAATTTCTTCAGTGTCGCTCTTGCTTTTAAGCGATCAGTACACGACAGTGTTAAGAATGAATATATCTAAATCGCGATTAAATTGTAACAAAAACTGACACAAACGCTATACACTCGTGAGATATTTTTAAAAAGGAAATTCTTTTTCTAGTTGTAGTGCACGGGTTTGAAAGTCAATACAACATGAAATATGTTCACGTCACTGTGGTTTTTATACAAAAAAAGCTCACTATGAGCATGTTGAGCTAAAAAGATATAGGAAGAATAAGCGCAGAATCGTTTTTTATTCTTTTGCTCTTTCTCTTGGTTTGTCGGACCGTGCGAAGGCAATAAACGGTTTATGATTGGTAGATACATTAGTTTGATCGACAGCTGGTGAGTGGTAAATTGCACCAATCGAGTGGCTTTTTGTATTTCGAATAAAGTACTTACTGCCCGAAACTGTGAATGAATATAGCATGAACGGGACCTTTTCACAATTGTTTACAAGTTTTGAAGTTTGTCATAACGTGCTTTGTATTGATAAATATAAACATGGTATATATAAAGCTCCAGTAAGAATAAGAATAAAATTAAAATAAGAAACAAGTAACCCACAACTGGGTTCGAATCACTGATAACCGAAGTTTTAGTCTAACGTTTAGACCATTCGACCATCCGTGCTCATACAGTGAGTGATGTATGTTATACTTTATATAAGCAATCCTCGTAGAGTCACACAATTTAACAACAGAACTCTCCAAATTATTCAATCACACAACAACAAGGTAAAGGTACCTTGTAGTCGGTGAGATATAATAATAATACAGTTAGTAAGGCTCGTACCCTGGGTACGGTAAATATACTAAAACGTACGTGGAAATTTTAACACTAAATCGGTTGTTGTCGGCTATTTTGTAAAAATTAATTATGTTTACATTTATGTCAATTTTCTGTTAAATGGCATTTATATTATCAAAACTCATTGTTAAAATCAATAATGTGATTTAATTTTAAATCTTAAATTGTTTAAAGTCGCGTCATTGTATGACGTCGTCAAGTATAATATTTTCTGCGACATCGCACGTTCACTTTTTACCGTCATAGATTTTTTTAAAGAAACATTATTTGGTTACCAAGGTCCGTTAAATGGGGAACACCATATTCGGTATTTATATTATGTTTTAACAATTAATTAATGCTGTGTAATAAATATTGTTTAAGATATTTCTATATTTATTGAAAATGTTTCAAAATGTTATTTATGAAACATCTTATTCTAATGAGTGTATGCTATTATATTATACTTTAAAAAGCATATCTGTTGTACTATAATCTTATTATTCATTTATTACTGTTAATTTCATTTATTGTAGAGAATCGTCAATGTTACATCTAGTCGCCAATGCTTGTTGTCAGTGTTAGTCTTAAATGCTTGTGATCATTGTCGTCGATGTTAGTCGTCAATCCTTATCGTCATTATACATGAAAGAAATAAAAGCAGAAACAGAGACGTATTCTTGATTACTTGCTTATTCCTACGGCGTCCTCTCAACACTCATACTAAAAAGCATGTTGATGCAGATTTTTTAAAAGAGAAGTTTGTTTAAGGTAAACAATATTGTTTTACGTTATCGGTAGCATGTTTAACGACATCGGATTTTTGGCGGATATACAACTCGGATACAATCTAATATTTGCGGGTATGTTTAAGTTTATTTACCGTACCCAGGGTACATGTAAGTAAAATTAAGAGTACCCGGGGTACATGTACCGGTAAGTAGTACCCGAGCCGAGAATGATCAATCGAGCCTTAGTAAGTGAGTGATGGTGTATGGGATAACATGCACTGAGGGTGTATATTTTTCACGAACAAGTCAATTGAAGGTGTTAGAGATGCATTGATCCATAAGATTTAAAAGGGTAATTAACCACGGGCTTATTAAAATTAAAATGATGACATTACATTGTACCGGCTGTTTATTGTTGTATACTGTAAGCTTGCAATATTTTAAATAATGTAAACAACTTACCTTGTATTAAGTTGGCACATTGTTGTCAGGTGTAGAAACTTTTTATACTTATTTCTGTTTAGTTGCACTGGCTGAACCAAAAGAATTATGTAGTCGTTTCTAAATAATCACGAAACAACCTACTAATGCATATATGCTTGCCAGTTACTGAGTTTGTGCATTTCCATTCATTATCGGCCTTGGCAAACAGCGTAGAATCAGAGACGCCGTGTGATGTCTGCTATTTCGTTACACTGAAGATTTTCATATCCGCGGGTGTTTTTATGTCAAATGTTATGGTTTTTCAATAGATCGTATACTTATCTACAAAACAGCGAATGAGCATTCACTTTACATCATTTCTGATGATCTTATTTTGTAAATAATTTCTGAGCGTTAATTCCTACGTTGCTATGTCGTCAGCCATTTTGACGGTTGCTTTGTTTACTTTCGGTTTCCACTACAAACGAAATTAATTGATTTGCTGCTTGCGTTTTTTTATTGATTAAATAATAAATTATTAAACCCTAATAATGTAATTGTCTCAATATCATTTATATTCAAGATATTATCGGATAAATAGAATACCATTCTAATACCAGTGTGTACTTACATTTATCTCGGAAAGCCTAGCCGTGTAAACCTTTCTTTAACTCGTCGCACTCAATACGTTGAATAACACATAGATTTATGTCATGTTCATTAAAAAACCACAATGTGCACAAAAGACATGCATGTGTACTACCGATTGAGATTCAAACACAATTATTACGCCTTTGTTTATCGATTAAACGCCTAACTGAATTAATAACGCGTAACGTCAGTTTCTTTGTTTCGTAGCAAGATGGAAGCTAGCCTAAGCGCTTTTCATGACGTCACGCGCGCGTGCCCTTTCCCATAAAAATATTTAAACGCAAAATACTCGAAAACTTGATTTTTGCCAGGTATAACGCCTACGCCAACAGGTAGATCGCATTCTTGTCCATATACATGTCAAATTTCAGCAAACGTGTTCGACCAGTTTTCAAGCGCCTCAAATCGCAGTGATTCTCGCCAGCTTAACGAAACTTAGCCCCCTTTATCATTCGTTCGAATGAACGTCATCAATGATGACGTCCAATACATCACTCATTCCATATTTAACGCTAACCTAGTATTCTCTATGTTTTCGTTTGCATTTTCCGTTCAAGAACCAGTTGCGCCATAATTTGCATTATTCTTAGAAAGCACTAATACTCGAACAAAAAAAACAACAGATCGTTGTTGAGCTGCCCAAAAATAAAACGCGAAAACTGATTCCGAAATATAAAAAATCTTCGCATAATCAGTAAATGCCGAGTAATTTTTGTCATTAAGTCATGTCAGAATAAAAATATGTTTCGTTTTTCGTTGTTATCTGTAAAAAAACACAGAACAAACATGATTAAATCTACTGTTTTGGTGTGCGTATATCATGTATGAACAATCTACAACTCGATCATGAAGATACCTTGTGGATTTATTCATACAAATTTTGAGAGCTTAAACCTACTAATAACAATTTAAACAACTATAGAAAAATGTTGAACATTACATAAAGCGAAAGTATAGTACAACATTTATATCAAAATTAACGACGAGTGCAGACACATATATAGTTCAGAAATATTTATTTACACTAATAAGTAAATCGAACACAAGTGTTTATCTTAAAAAAGTATTCAGATATCGCTCGAAAATACCGGTATATATTGAAAACAAGAGGATCGAATACTCGAATATTTAAATACTTAGATGACCAAATCTTTACCCTATTTATGCCTAGCGTCTAGAAAAAAGGCCTTGGCAAACAGCGTGAGACGCCTCACGATGCGGCGTCTCATCAGGGTCTGCGCTGTTTGCTTAAAGGAATTTCAGTAAGAAATATTGTAATATAGAAATAAATAACCAAGACATCCCTAATTTTGGAGATAAATTGATCCAATTTAGAAGGGTGGGAGAGTCCACTAGGTATAAATGGGTTAAAATTCTAATTGAATGAAAGTTTTCTTTTGTCGTCCGATACCAGTTTAATCCTGTGACGATGCAGATGGTGTACATTATGTGATCGTGTAATAGGATAGCGTATCATACCATCGTGCGGACGTCCGGTAAGATTGCTGTCTTGTAATTATACACATCAATGAATATTTAGCAGGTGCAAGATACATCAGTAGCTTTAGCAGGTTTTTAGCTCATCTGAGCACAACGTGCTCATGGAGAGCTTTTGTGATCGCTTTTTGCCCGTCGTGCGTTGTCAGCATTTACATTGTTAACTCTCTAGAGGCCACATTTATTTCCAATGATCATGGTCAGGTCATGTGTCCCAGTTAGTTGCAATAATTCAACTCTAAGCTTTATAGCCCAATGGGCTGCTTAGAGCAGCCATAGCAAAAATTATCAAAGGCTCTGGGAGTCCGTTTATATGGACTAGTGTCCCAGTGATATATTGGAACAGTTTGAAACTGAGTCGCGTGAGGTGAAAAAACTAGGTCAATAGATCAAATTAAACAAAAGCTTGTTTACACTATAGATGTCACATCAGAGTATTGTTGAATTTTCCGAAGACTTTGTCACAACTTTTTATCTTATGATATTTAAGGTGAGTTCAAAAATGGTTCCGGTCCGTTGTAAAACATGGCCGCCAGTGGGCGAGGCAGTTTTCCTTAATTTGCTATAGTAAACCCATGTAAACACTTTAAAAGTTAAATTTTAAGTCCAATCTTCATGAAATTTTGTCAGATAATTTGTTCAAATATATTGAATGAGTTCGAAAATTGTTCCGGTTCGTTGAAAAACATGGCTGCCAGGAGGTGGGTGATTGTTCCTTATATGGCTTTAGTAAAACCTTGTTAACACTTTAGATGTTACATTTATAGTCCAATCTTCATGACAATCTATCAGAACATTTTCTCCAATGATATCTCAGCTGAGTTCTAAAATGGTTCAGGTTGGTTTAAAAACATATCCGACAGGGTTGCGGGGCAGTTTTCTTTACATTGCAATATTGAAACACTCTTGAGGTCTCATTTATAGTCCTATCTACATGAAAATTGGTCAGAACGCTTGTTCTAATGACATCTCAGCAAGTTCGAAAATGGTTCCGGTCGGTTGACAAAAACATGGTAGTCACGTTGTTGTTAAATCTTTATGAACCTCGTCAGCACATTCGTCGCAATATCTCAGCCGAGTTCAATAATGAAAATGTGCCTAGAATGTAAAGCTAAATTTATGTGATCATTTTTTTTAACTCAATCTCAGAATAGTGTAGTTCCTTCGGGTCTCAGGTGAGCGCATTCTGACCTTAGACACTCTTGTTTAATGTGCGTGTCGTTACTGCATGGCAATTCTATCAATAATTATCTCGTCAGAGTGTGAACTATAATTTAAATCTTAATGTATGGAAAACCGTCGAATTAGGGTTATATAGATATGTATGTGTGTGAATTAGCATTTAAAACGTAAGAACGAGAGACACACATAATGCAAGCAAAATACATCCTTAACAAGGACTTTCTAGAAAAAAAATACTGTACACTCCTGCCAAAATAAATCCAACACTTTAACGCAATGACATGCAAAGTGTTTTTGTCTTTGCAACTTGACACGATGTAAATAGGATGTAAATACGAGGTGTGCTCTGTGTAAAGGGGGTTTAATGAATGTGCGTAGTGTCGTCCCAGATTAGCCTGTGCAGTCCGCACAGATCTGGGACGACGCTTTCCGCCTAAACTTGATTTGTGCTAAGAAGAGACTATCTTGAAACTAAAATATAATAAACTAAGCGGAAACTATTGTCCCTGATTAGCCTATGCGGACTGCACAGGCTAATCTGGGACGACACTTGACGCACATGCATTAAACCCCTTTTTTAAGAGCGCGGTCCATAGAAATAATTATAGACGTTGAAAGTGCGTAGAGCCTAAATAAGTGTCCAATATCTTAGACTTAGAGAGCACATTGATCATGGAAGTGACTACTGCAAGTTGATCATGGAAGTGACTACTGCAAGTTGATCATGGAAGTGACTACTGCAAGTTGATCATGGAAGTGACTACTGCAAGTTAAACATGGAAGTGACTACTGCAAGTTGATCATGGAAGTGACTACTGCAAGTTGAACATGGAAGTGACTACTGCAAGTTGAACATGGAAGTGACTACTGCAAGTTGATCATGGAAGTGACTACTGCAAGTTGAACATGGAAGTGACTACTGCAAGTTGATCATGGAAGTGACTACTGCAAGTTGAACATGGAAGTGACTACTGCAAGTTGATCATGGAAGTGACTACTGGAAGTTGATCATGGAAGTGACTACTGCAAGTTGATCATGGAAGTGACTACTGCAAGTTGATCATGGAAGTGACTACTGCAAGTTGAACATGGAAGTGACTACTGCAAGTTGATCATGGAAGTGACTACTGCAAGTTGATCATGGAAGTGACTACTGCAAGTTGAACATGGAAGTGACTACTGCAAGTTGATCATGGAAGTGACTACTGCAAGTTGAACATGGAAGTGACTACTGCAAGTTGAACATGGAAGTGACTACTGCAAGTTGAACATGGAAGTGACTACTGCAAGTTGAACATGGAAGTGACTACTGCAAGTTGAACATGGAAGTGACTACTGCAAGTTGAACATGGAAGTGACTACTGCAAGTTGAAACAGTGCAAAAGGACACGTGTGTTTCTAACTAAAGAACATGTCATTTAAAAGACAAAAAAGACATTTTACTTGTTTGGTATGAAACACTTCTTTTTTCACTATAACCTTAGAGATCTGCTTCACGTTTGTGTAGGAGGCTTCAAAACAGAAAATGCACACATTGTAACGATCTCGAGATCGAATTTCAATGTTGACAAGAATGTACTCTGTAACACATGTGGTTAGCGTGTGGCTATGATAATAATTAGTAACAAGAAATATCTTTTAAAAAGATATACCGGCGTTGATTGTGGTCGATGTTTATGAACGATCAAAAGTTATCTCTATGAGATAAAAAGTAGCGGATGCCTTTTTTCTGCGCAGTTCTTAGCTACATCATAAGCAAATCAATTACGGGGTGTTGCGCCAGATTTCGTGGCTTATTTTGCTTTATGTGATATTATTACTCAGATATCTATATTTACAGAATAGAAAAACAAAAGAAACATGAAAATAAACGATTGCATATAGGTCAGCCGGCAATACTCGAATCTTATTTAATTGCATAATTATAGTATAGTGAATTATTGTGCTCATGCTTAATAAACTGGTCTAAATGGATAAATATTCCTAATTATTTTTATCAAAATTGGTCCTTATCATGCAAATGTTGAAACCATATTAAAAATCGATGATTGACATACCACAATAATATCGCCGAATATCTTTATTTAGTATCTTTCTGATCAAAACAGACTTCAAGTGCACAAAGTTTACGAGACGGCGTTTATATAAAGATTTCTGCAACTGACCGCAAACTGACCTTGATACCTTGCGGATTGGAATGCAATGCATTACAGTCAGTACGTTATTGTCAGTAAGACCGGTGTAACACAATGATCGCAACCCCTTCTGCGAACTCCGGTGAGATATATTACTCTTGACTTTCACAAATGCCGCGAGTTGGAAATTGAAATGCAATGCAAGTGTACTTTTTTGTATACTAGAATAAAGCTTTTACTGCTGGTAACTCTGAATAAAAGTGAAGCACAAACTGGATTTATTCGAAAATTGATTGTAAAATGTTTATCTATTAGTTTTCATTAAGTGCTTTGTTTCATAAATAAAACATGTTATAAATAAATGTTTCCATGTAAGAATAAGAATAAAAATAAAATGTAAACAAGTAACCCACAACTGGTTCGAATCACTGATAACCGAAGTTTTAGTCTAACGTTTAGACCATTCGACCATCCGTGCTCATACAGTGAGTGATGTATGTTATACTTTATATAAGCAATCCTCGTAGAGTCACACAATTTAACAACAGAACTCTCCAAATTATTCAATCATTTCGCGTTGCACAACGCTTTATAATTTTCAGGTTTTTAAATCGTCAAAAGATGCATATTTTAGATATGGATTTTTTAAAGCATGGTCTATGTTAAGTATTACTGTTTCCTCACAAATATCATAACTACAACGAACATTTGCTATATCTGGAAATTTTTTTTTTCAATTTTGTCGATTAAACCAAAACGTGAAAGGTCCCTTTAAAAAAATAGTATACAGAATAATATGTTTTTACTGTATTTTAAGTGATTATTTAAGCAAGTATGCACATTTTATTCTCAAACATTTAATGTTATTATGACGCATTTGCGTTGTTGTCAGCTTGCATTCCCCAAACATTAAAATGTTGGCAATTTTATTGGTAGTCAATGTTCCCTCTGCTTTTAATTTTGTCCAGAAATCTTGGTCAAACCCATCTCAGACATCGTCTCTGAAAAAACAACATGATTGGGTATGTGCTACAAAAGCCGTTTACCGATTATTCAGAATTTATTGTGTTGATTTCACGCGCACGATCTGCATGTTTACTTGCTTGATGGCATTTCACGCGCACGATCGGCATGTCTACTTGCATGATGGCATGTCGATATCCTGTTGATGCTGAACTTCATTCTGGACATTCATCATCCCTACTTTGCCGCGTTGTGTGATTAAATACAAAGTACCATAAACCCAATTTGAGTGACTTGTAAACAGAATGGAACTTGAATCTCGACATTGTATTTATTCCATGTTTAACAATTCTTCAACCTTTACTCAATTCTGTGGACACGTTTACTTAAATCAATGTATGTATTTACTTAATTTACTTTTATGTCGATAGACATATGTGTTATCATAGCAATGAATGCATCCCTTTAAAGGTCTGTAAATTGATAACTATTTGGACAAATTATATTTGATTTGTAAGACAACATGTTGTGCATGGGTCAGATTTGCCGATGTTCGTGCACATTCGTTTTGCGGTTCATAGAAACAAGAGGGCCAAGATGGCCCTAGTTCGCTCACCCGAGAGGAGTCGGTTCATTCAATCTTTACCAAACGTCAAACTTGACCTAGATATTGTCCAGACAAACATCCTGGTCAAGTTTCATCATTATTGAACCAAAACTCTGGCATATGGAGTGTTTTTGTTTTTGTAAGATTTGACCTGGTGACCTATATTTTGAGTTGACCCCCCTTACCAAACATCAAAATTTGCTTACAAAAATAAATATTATGACCAAGATTCATAAAATCTGAAACAAAATTGTGACCTCTAGAGTGTTTACAAGGATTTTGTATAATATAATGAACATTTGGACAATCTAAGGGCAATAATTATGTGATATATATTAAACCAATCTTTGTACCAAGTTTGATGATGATTGTGCAAAAAGTGTGATTTCTAGAGTGTTCACAAGCTTTTTTTACTATTTAAATATAAGAAAACTGCCCCCCCCCCCCCCCTCCCGGCAGCCATGTTATTCAACTGAGCGGAACCATTTTCGAACTCAACTCTCATATCAAGGAAACAAATGTTCTGACCAAATTTCATGAAAATTGGGCCAAAAATGTGACTTCTAGAGTGTTCACATGTTTTCACTATATACATATAGAGAAAAATGCCCCGCCCACTGGCGGCAATGTTTTTTCACCGATCTGGACCATTTTCAAACTCATCTGTGATATCAATAAAACCAATGTTTTGACCAACTTTCATGATGATTGGGCAAAAAGTTTGACTTTAAGAGTGTTTACAAGGTTTCTCTATAGCCAAATAAGGAAAACTGCCCCGCCCACTGGCGGCCATGTTTTTCAACGGACCAGAACCACTTTTAAACTCAACCACCATATCATTAAGGCAAACATTTTGACAAAGTTACATGAAGATTGGGCATGAAATGTGACTTCTACAGTGTTTACAAGGTTTTTCTTTTTTTTGACCTAGTGACCTAGTTTTTGACCCGGCACAACCCAGTTTCGAACTCGGCCGAGATTTTATTGGGGCAAAGCTTTTGACCAAGTTTCATGAAGATCCAACATGAAATGTGGCCTCTAGGGTGTTTACGAGCAAATGTTTACGGACGGACGGACGGACATACGACGGACAAAGACCGGTCAGAAAAGCTCACCTGAGCATTCAGGTGAGCTAATAAAATCATATTCATGTAAACCAAATGATTGAAAATTACTCAAAATAGAAACTGACTTAGACACGTTCGTTATTAGACCCCATGTTTTATTTTAAATACATTCATTTCCGTCATTATGAACGTGTTACAGTAATATCAAAGGTACGCACATCCAGTAGCTGTGCCTATTTATATGAAGCGGCCTTGTAGATTGGCAAGAATTGTTCTTAGAATAAAGCAAAAATTATGAAACAGGGACATATTTTTCTTTAGATCACTAATTTTAAGTTATTAAACTGTCAAATTTAAAAATCGTACACGAGTGTTGAAATAAAAAAAAAAACACGCTTTAGTATGTTTTGCAGAACATGCCGTAAGGTATTTTCTAAATCAAAATAGTTCATTTTAGAGTAAATAGCTAAACCGATGTTTGTCTGCAAAGAAGCAACCGCGTGTCAATGCGCATTAATTAGAAAATGTATTTACATTAAATATACAACTCGCGGTTTAATTAATCGTACGTATCGAACTTAAATGCGTTTTTATTGCATGCTTTATGCAAAATAATGTTCACTGTTTTACTGCCACTATTTTGACGTCACAACATTATTATTAATATATCTAAGGCAGCACTTTAATCAAACTATGAAAGAATACTACAGTAGGTATATTAACGACAAAAATAACAAATACCTCCCCGCAATTCGTATGCTTTTATTAGCACATTTCCAAGTAATGTTTTGCACAAAAAGTAACGGATGGCGTAATTCTCTTTGTACTAAACGTGTTTATATACAATGCACAGGTGATTAGCGTGTGGCTATGATATTAATTAGTGAAAACATCATTTTGAATGATAAATAATCATATTATAACGAAAAATCTACTTTTCTGAAAAAAATGTGTTCACTTTTATATACATATATTTGATAGTGAATTTTTTTCCAGAAAATGTGTAGCTATGAGACGTGCTTTGAGAAAACGGGTCTTAATGCATGTGCGTGAAGTGTCGTCCCAGACTAGCTTGTACAGTCAGCACAGGCAACCCAAGGACGCCTTAATTTGATTTTTGCCCAGAAGAGACTTCCTTTAAATGAATACTATAAACCGGAAAGTGTCATCCCTGCACAGACTAATCTGGGACGACACGTCACGCGCAAACCTTAAGCACCGTTTCCTCACATTTCCACTTCTGCGTTCGGATGTTCTCGCAATATTGAGCTGGGACAATATTTTATGTTGAAGTTAATATGCAAAAGTTACCTGTGTGTGTTTTCAAACCGAAATATTTAATGGCTCTTAGTACGTTTTTGGGTTGACTTTTTATAACCCGTCAAAGGCGGAGGGATATAGAACTGGCGTTGTCCCTCGGACCGTCTCTTACACAATTTTGATATTGGCAGTGGATATCATTCAACGAATTTGCTTGTTTTTACTACAGATCGTTTCTATAAATCAACCAATAAAATATGCATGTACATGGCAGTTTCTAAATGAATTCCAAACCGTCGATGAAAGAGTGACGGTTGTGTTTAACTGAGAAATATTTGCGACGATGCTAGACATTATAACAGTCAAATACCATATTGAATTTAACTTGTGTAGATGTCAGAACACCATTTTATCAATTAAGCTCTACAAAGGCGAGTTCAATGCAATTAATGAATATATAAGCTTCTACGCGCAGACGTTCATATAACATAAATAATTGTTTATCGGCGTTTTGGCAAACACACAACATTACGATCGGATGTGACGTCAATTATCTACTCTGTGATTTAGACATAAATGTCAGCCCATTCTGCAAGGGGCCAGCTGGATGCAGAAGCTCATGAGCTCACAGAATCGCATCGATTTATCTACATCGTATTTGCCCGTTTTCCTTTGCCACTTTTGCCTTCAATTCCGAAAACACATGTGTAAATAAGTTCAGCACAGGAAGTAGCAAAGCAGAATAAATGCCATAACGTTTTGTCCATGCAGACATGAACAATTATCTTTACAGTTTTGAAAACTTTGTGGTAATTTTGAATAATTTCCCAACATTCAGGAACTTGGATTAATGATATCTGGATTACAGCATCAAAATCACAAATCAACAAGAGCACCGCCTTGCGGGTGCAGACCGCTCATCTATTTTCTTTTTAAAGGTGAACGGACTCTCATTTTCAATCACAAAGGAGGGAGGGGTGGAGTGAAGAGGGGTGTATATTGTGTGGGTGTGGATATTTATTACATTATCTTCCAAAAATGCGAAAAAATGAAAAAAAAAAAAAATCGGGGGGGGGGGGGGGGGGGGGGGTGGTGGTAATTTGTGAGATGATCTTACAAAAAAAAACAATAAAAAATTTAGGGGGGGGGGGTGGATTCGGGTGGGGAAAGGGGGGGGGGGGGTGGGGGGGATTCTTGGGTGTGATGGTTGGACAGTATTTCAAACACAAAATAATAAAAATAAATAGTTGTGTTTTTTAACCGTTTAAAAAAAAAATTGGGGGGGGGGTATAGTGTGAGGGTGTGGTGGTCATTTGTGAGATGATCTTAAAAAAAAAAATAGGGGGGGATTCGGGGGGGGGGGAGGGGGGGAACGGGGGATGGTTTGGGTGGAGTCTATTGTGGTATGTCAGGTAAGAGTAGTTTTGTCAAAGTATCAATCAAATCTAATCATAAATAAAGAAGTTATGGCAATTTTAGCAAAATTTAATAATTTGACCTTGAGAGTCAAGGTCATTCAAAGGTCAAGGTAAAATTCAACTTGCCAGGTACAGTAACCTCATGATTGCATAAAAGTATTTAAAGTTTGAAAGCAATAGCCTTGATACTGTAGGAATAAAGTGGACCTAAACACAAAACTTAACCAAATTTTCAATTTTCTAAGTATAATAAGGGCACATAATTCTGTCAAAATGCCAGTCAGAGTTACATTACTTTGCCTGCACAGTCCCCTTATGATAGTTAGTAAGTGTTGCAAGTATGAAAGCAATAGCTTTGATACTTAAGGAATAAAATGGACCTAAACACAAAACTTAACCAAAATGTTCAATTTTCTAAGTATAAAAAGGGCACATAATTCTGTCAAAATGCACGCCAGAGTTACATTACTTTGCCTGCCCAGTCCCCTCATGATAGTAAGTAAGTGTACCAAGTTTGAATGCAATAGCATTGATTCTTTCTGAAAAAAGTGGACCTAAACGCAAAACTTAACCAAAATTTTCAATTTTCTAAGTATAAAAAGGGCACATAATTCAGTCAAAATGCACGCCAGAGTTATCTAACTTTGCCTGCCCAGTCCCCTTATGATAGTAAGTAAGTGTACTAAGTTTGAATGCAATAGCATCGATACTTTCTGAGAAAAGTGGACCTAAATGCAAAACTTAACCGGACGCCAACGCCGACGCCAAGGTGATGACAATAGCTCATATTTTTTTTTCAAAAAATAGATGAGCTAAAAATGTATATTATATCATTGTTGTTTTTTCCAGTAAGCTTAGTTTGTTGTTTAGCTGGAATCAACCTTTAAATTGCAAATTTAAAATGATTTGATAAAATTGCAGGAGTTTTTTTCCACACATTTGTGAATGGATCTTTAAAAAGCCCAAACTATGCTGTTTGGTTATACATTTAGTCCATAATGGCATTATACTGGATGTTTTGGCATTTAATAGTTAAATCTCTTTTTTTGTACAAACTTTTTATTTTGTATATTCCTATAGCATTTAAACCATATTTGCCATCGGAAATGGTGTTTTTTAAGGACCTAATTGTAGCGGGTAAGCCCTCATGTTGGAAAAGCATAAACTAGATTTAAATTTTATTATATTCAAGCCAAAATAAATTTTGATCAGTTTTCAAATAATCAAAAAACGTTTAATAAAAAAACCACACTACATCATGTACATGCAAATATACAGTCAGCATTTACAACACTAAGACCAAACACGCATACAATACTACAAACAAACCAAGGCAATGTGCTAGTTAATTTTTCTGCTTTGATGCACATATTTTATCAGTCTCCTGATATTAAGACCACAAAGAAATGTTTGAAGTTGAATATCTGTTATAGGTATACAGCAAATGTAAAGCTGATAAACATAAAACAAGAAATGTGATGATGCCAAGAAACTATATTTTCAACAATTTAACAATTAATTTAGTTCAATATTGTTAAGTTTGAAAGCAAGGTCTGCATGTCAACTACCTTCACCCAAGATTTTAGCACATTACCTCCATCTTATCTAAAGTAATTGAGTGTTAATCATTTTTCTATTTTAAGCCTTAATCCAACTTTCTCCAAATGCAACCCATATTAGCTCTGCATAAAAGCTACCTAAATACAGCTTAATACCTCCATCAAAACTACTTATAGAGACACACTTTTTCGTATTTTTAGTAACAGTGACCTTGACCCAACTTGGCCCAAATACAATACTATTAAATCAGCCTTGTTATAACAGTGACCTTGACCTTACTAGCCCCAAATGCAACCACATGCTGAGCCTGCACATGAGCTAAAGATAGGAGTGTTTTCACACAAATTCTTACATGAATTTCATAAGTACAAAACGTACACTACAAACAATTCTGCTTAACCCTTTGCATGCTGGGAAATTTGTCGTCTGCTAAAATGTCGTCTGCTGAATTTTTAAAATAAGCATTTTCTTCGATTTGTTTCAAAGAATACTATCAGAATAGCAAACAGTTTGGATCCTGATAAGACGCCACGTTCTGTGGCGTCTCATCTGGATCCAAACTGTTTGCAAAGGCCTTCAAAATTCGGTTCCAGCACTGAAAGAGTTACATGCAGCTGCGAAATATGGGCCTTGGTTTGTGATCTCACATGTTGGTCCTGCAGACAGATGTGAGTGAAGTTTCAATTAACCAGAGCATCAGACAAACCTAGCCACCTACAATTGGTGAATAGTCAATAAACATTAAATGGCAGGAACATTTTTCACATTGAACTAAAATGTTATAAAAATGTGTATTATATTATTTTGTCCTTTACATCTTCATATCCATGAACAACAAGTTAAACCACAATGCCGATTTAAAACAACACATCATTAAACATGAAAACCAGTAGTCTGCAAATACATTAAACTTTTTTTTGCAAAGACCTACATATTTATTATGCTAATGGGGAAAAACAGGTGACTTTTGTATACATATACATAGGGTGTACACTTTCACCACACAAAGCCAGTTTTAACACAACTACAACATGATTTTTCTGGATCCAGGTAATAAAGTTAATTTATACAATTACTGTGTACACCAAGGACTCTGTATAATCTTGCCAAAATAAATCCAACACTTTAATGCAATTGCATGCAGAGTGTGTTTTGTTTTGCCTTTGCAATATGAACTGATGTAAATACTTTGAAGGTTTACATGTATCCAATTCAGAACTGTTGAAAGTGCAAATTACTATATGTAAACATCGCTATATAAATATCATTATTATTTTAAACTGTATGTATATAACTGCAATATAAATAACAAACAACAATCACTACTTAATCTGAGACTAAGCAAGCCAGATGATAACTGTTGTAATAAAGAAAGCATGAAAACTGATCAATTCAGAAGTGAACGGTATTCTTTTATTTGTTAACATGAAAAAGCAAATTTCAGATCTATACAAACTGAGATGATTTATACATACAAAAATGGGTTATACTACATACTAGTGCAAAATTTAATACAAGAACAATAACTCTGAACAAATCTATATTATGTATTGCACATGGTCCAATCCGTCTTGCCCCTGACTCTGCCACATCGTCTTGGTCTCTACTGTTTTTCCTTCTTCTTACCAGACCTGTGAAGCAGAATAAGCAAGGTGCGACTTATTAATGCATGTGCATAAAGTGTCATCCAAGATGTGCCTGAGCATTGTGCAATGCCGCATTTGTATAATTTGTTGTTCAAAAGAAGTATTTTCTTAATGAAAATCCATTTAAGGCGTAAAATATCGTCCCTGATTAGCCGGTGCAGATGTTCACATGTTGCTGCATAGACCGTTAATGTATGCTCGTACATGTACATTTATACTAGACTTTCATAAGTGGATATGGAAACATGGATGATAAATTTGCTTTTATCAGTTTCAATACTACTAAATTACCCAAAGTCATTTGTGCTTTGCAGAATATCTTGCAGATCCCCCATACATTATTCAGGTAGTCAGATTTAATCTACATTGCAACTTAATTTGCCTCGAAATAAAGCAAGTGTTTGTTAACTTGGAAGATCAGTGATTTATAAAAGTCGATGTGTCCACTGCAACACATGTCTCTAAAGTAGGTTGACAACTATTTAACACACATGCATAAACAGACAAAAATGTGTCAGTTCATTATAAAGACTGATTTAGGCTATGATCTCTATATAAGAATTTTATCAGAAGAGATGTTTGCAGCAAAGTTGTCCTTTTTGATCTTATCCTATGATCTCTTGATTTGAAAATCATAAGTGACCATCCTTCGTCAACACTTACTGTATCAGATACTTATTAATATGATACTAAGAATTCTCAAGATATTATGTTAAAGCAATTTTCAATTTACAAGTACTCGTGACCTTGATCTTTAAACTGCTATCATCAAAATCAATAAGAATCATTCTTAACTACTTTGAAAACCTAGTATATAACAATGTATTTGCAATTGCTACAAATCAAAAAGTCTAATAACAATGTTTGATGCTAACAGGAAAACAAGCCTTTATCAGTTTTCACAATTATTGGCATAAGGTCTCAAAATTGTTGTACATTTTAACAAAAACCAAAATATGAATCAAATTCTTACAACTAAACTTAGTCAGGGGCATATGGACAAAATATGTTAAAAATAACATCATCCAATCCAAGACTCTATTACATAGGGTCAGGAAAATAGAGTCCTCACCTTTTTTTAGCCTTGGGTGAGGTGGACTGGAACACACTGCTGGCCGCCATCAGGTTCTCGATGTACTGACCCAGGACCTGGTTCTCAGACTTTAGCTTGAGGTTCTCCTCCTTCACTGTGTCCACACGGCATGACAGATCTGTCAACATACAGGGAACCAATAGAGACTGTCCACACTGCATGACAGATCTGTCAACATACAGGGAACCAATAGACTGTCCACACGGCATGACAGATCTGTCAGCATACAGGGAACCAGTTGACTGTCCACACAACATGACAGATCTGTCAACAAACAGGGAATCAATAGAGACTGTCCACACAGCATGACAGATCTGTCAACATACAGGGAACCAATAGAGACTGTCGACATGGCATGATAGATCTGTCAACATACAGGGAACCAATAGAGACTGTCCACATGGCATGACAGATCTGTCAACATACAGGGAACCAATAGAGACTGTCCACATGGCATAAAAGATCTTTCAACAAACAGGGAACCTATAGAGACTGTCCACACTGCATGACAGATCTGTCAACATACAGGGAACTAATAGAGACTGTCCACATGGCATGACAGATCTGTCAGCATAAAGGGAACCAAAAGAGACTGTCCACACAGCATGACAGATCTGTCAACATACAGGGAACCAATGGACTGTCCACATGGCACAACAGATCTGTCAGCATACAGGGAACCAATAGAGACTGTCCACACAGTAAAATTAATCTGTCAGCATACAGGGAACCCATAGAGACTTCCAACATGGCATGACAGATCTGTCAACATACAGGGAACCAATAGAGACTGTCCACCTGGCATGACAGGTCTGTCAACATACAGGGAACCAATAAAGACTGTCCACGCAGCATGACAGATCTATCAACATATAGGGAAGCAATAGAGACTGTCCACACGGCATGACAGATCTGTCAACAAACGGGGAACCAATCAGGGCCCTCAATCCATTTTAGGGGAAGCGGGTCGCTACCCATAGCAGGGGGAATTTTCACGGCATTTCCCTTTTTGGGGGATTTTTTAGTTACTCTAATTATTACATTTGTACATGTTTGCACTACATTCATTACTTATTTCATAATTTAGTATGTTTGAAAAGATTAAATTGAAATAGAATTGAGATATAATAATCATGAGACATCAATCTATAAAAACAAAAATTTTTTTTTTCTTTTTAGGGGGAATTTTTCCCACAAAAAGGGGAAAAAAGTATACTTTTCAGGGGGGGGAATGCGGCCGAATTTCGGCCGTGGATTTGACATATTGAGGGCCCTGCCAATAGAGACTGTCCACACGGTAAAACTGATCTATCAGCATACAGGGAACCAATAGAGACTGTCCACACGGCATGACAGATCTTTCAACATGCAGGGAACTAATAGAGACTGTCCACACGGCATGATAAATCTGTCAACATACAGGGAACCAATAGAGACTGTCCACATGGCATGACAGATCTGTCAACATACAGGGAACCAATAAAGACTGTCTACACAGCATGACAGATCTGTCAACAAACAGGGAACCAATAGAGACTGTCCACACGGCATGATAGATCTGTCAACATACAGGGAAACAATACAGACTCCACACAGCATGACAGATCTGTCAACATACAGGGAACCAATAGAGACTGTCCACACGGCATGACAGATCTGTCAACATACAGGGAACCAATAAAGACTGTCCACACAGCATGACAGATCTGTCAGCATACAGGAAACCAATAGAGACTGTCAACATGGCATAATAGATCCATCAACATACTGGGAACCAATTAAGACTATACACATGGCATGATAAATCTTTCAGCATACAGAGAACCAATAGAGACTGTCCACACGGCGAGGAGATCTGTCAACATGCAGGGAACCAATCAAAACTGTCTACACAGCATGACAGATCTGTCATCATACAGGGAATCAATAGAGACTGTCCACACGGCAAGGAGATCTGTCATCATGCAGGGAAACAATAGAAACTGCCTACACGGCATGACAGATCTGTCAACATACAGGGATCCAATAGACTGTCCACACTGCATGACAGATCTGTCAACATACAGGGACTCAATAGACTGTCCACACTGCATGACAGATCTGTCAACATACAGGGAACCAAAAGACTGTGCACACTGCATGACAGATCTGTCAACATACAAAAAAGGAACAAGACAACAGGTGTCTTAATCATGTAAAAACCCATGCTTGAATATAAGTACAGCCAATGTACATTTGTTTAAACTTTAGCCGGTTTGCTAAAATTTTGTTAAAACCTTTAGTTACTTCTCAGATGCGTTTGAAGTCCCTCAGAAAATCAAATAAAATACTTTTCTTAACATATACAAGTTAATTTTGAACCCTAAGATACTAAACAGCAGCAAACAGAATCAAACCTGCGAGTTCTGGTTTAATAATGGTTGCAAATAGCCATTTTATTTTTGCTTCTGAGCTGGAAAGGGTTGAGAGACTTTAAATTTTCAGCAATAAAACTGAGAAATTATTTACCATCTAATGTGTTCTGAAGTTCCAACACTTGTGTAATCAGACGCTGTTTTTCCTCTTCCTCGTCACCATAAATGTCAGAATCTATACCTGAAACAACATGCAACATGTCAGTTTGTTTGTGGATGTTTTCCCACTTTTTTCAACAACATGTTATTAATATCACTGCAGTCAGTTTTCCTGGCTTACCAGTTACATGCACTCAAAACTGCCCTACTTGAATCGGCAAATGCAGTGAATGGGTGAAGAAATGATATCATGACCAATCACCACATACATGTAAGTTATGTATCCGGGCTGGGAATTTTTGTTAATTGGCAGGTGCAGATGGATGAACAGGACAATAACTGTAAAATAATAAAGCGTAAGGTTATTGTTTTTATGCACTGCAATTCTCATCATGGATACTCCCATACAATTTCATGTTGCAATCATATATCACAGCTTAGACATAGACCTCAAAATTTACATAATACAAAAAACAACAAAGGGAAATAAATAACAAACGGAAATAACTCTTATTTAGGAAGGTGTAGTCTTATGGTCCTTGTGCATGGCACTTTTCCTGATTGATATAAGTCAGAGGGGGTGATCACTTGATGTCAATATGGCAACGACCATGTCGAGGCACGTATTTTTGCTGTTTTATACCCTTTATTACTTGTATTAATTATTTAAAATGCCGCTCACTTTCCAGCCATATCAGCAATATAGTTACTAGTGTTTATTTTGTATTAATATTCCCTCTATATTTAGACTTTTCTCCCTGCAAAATTTCTTAGCGGGATGACCTAATTACAGCTCAACTAAGAAAATTTATGTTGAGTAAAGTTGAGTTATAAAGCAAATTTTAATACGAAATAAACGCTACATGTAATCACCGTTTCACTAATATGGCTGGAAAGTGAGCGTTACTGTATTTTAAAGTTTAACAAAAGAAATTAAGGGTATACAACGGCGAAAAATAACTGTCGTGGCATGGACGTTGCCATCTTGACTATCTTGACTACCCACTCTGATATGCAATCATGTGAAGTTTCATGATGAAATCGCAGCCATGTAGTTTTTGAGATTTAGCCCTGAAAAGTCTAGGACAGGCAGACTGACTGACAGATGAAACACTCCAAAACCTGTATATATTCCTTTGCCTCGGTCAAGGAATAACAAAAGATTAGTTGTTATTTTAAGAACTTGTACTCACTGCTTGATCCTACAATTTGGTTTGAAGTATCTGCAGGATTTATGTACACACTTCCACGCAAAGCGAGGTCACCTTAGAGAGAAACATGTGACAATTACATATAGGCATATTTTTATTACCAGGATATACAATATTACTCTGATAATAAAGCTGTCAAACAGTTCTAGGAAAGAATTGGGTGACACTAACAACATAAGAATATTTTTATCACCAGTATATAACATAGCGGATATTTGTTGGATTTGGTTAAATATCAATTTTCATTCACCTGGCATTTATCATAGACAATATTTTTTAAAGTGGCACAGTAACGAGTGAAAATATATCTTTTCTATGATCACGAATGAATTAAAATCAATATTCCACCGAATCCAATCAATTTTCTTTTTATTTTATGCTTACAAATGCTTATTTTTGTATTTTTGCCATTCCCTGTAAAATAGTTCCGGTAAAACAATGAAAATTATCAATAATTTTCAATATTTTATAATCAGTTTTAATTCACTGATATTTCTCTATAAACCACCAAAATCATATAAAGGTTATTACTCCCTTAATTAACCAGTTACTGAACATAGCTTCATCCCTAAGTCACACAGAATGTTAATCTAAGGAAATTCCCTGAGAACATTAAATATGGTATAAAGGTATGCACCGCTATAAGTATCTACAGAATAGGCCATTCTCAATACTGTCTCAGATCAATGAGTTCATTCAAAACTATTTAAATGTGAAACTAAATTATTATTTAGTTCACCTGTTCATTTTTAAATTTTCTCTGAATTGAATTTGTCAACAATGTATATTATATTTTTGTCAAATTAACCAGCAAACTGCGAATAATATTAAGTTCAGATATTTTTTGTAATTAACATAAACATTTTGAATTAATGTTACATTTGATTATAATAATTGGGTTGTCATGAACTTGGCTGTCGGCAACCAAGCCAAGTTTGATTTTGAGAGTCCTAGCCCAAATTCATAGGAAATATCAGGTGCATGGGCTACACAGCTAGCAATATTTTTTTTTTGTGTGAAATCGCCAAGTGCCTCTGTGTAAGAACAAAACAGAGATAAAGTAACAAGTACCACACCAGCTTACTGAATTAGGACTGAAAATATTGGTTGATCGCATGATGATGATGACATATTTTATCCACACTGTACAAAATTGATGAGGCATGATACACAATCATTTGATCCACGCTCTGTGGAAAGGTGTCCCAGATAAACCTGTGCGGACAGCTTATCAGGTACTACACTTTCCGCCTAAACTGGATTTTTGCTATAAAGAAGAGACTTTCTGTAAACGAAAAATACCAGTGTCTCCTAGGCTAATCTGGGACGACACTTTACACACATGCTAACCCCTTTTTCATTAAGCATGGCTAATTTAAATTATATAAGACCAAAGGTTAATAATTATGTCTATATTTAATGAATCATGTGTCATATATTAAAATTTTTTGTGTGATGCAACATCCTTTATGAAATTAACATATGACTCAAGAGGAAGATAAGCAAAATAAGCATGAATAATTGAATATACGAGTAAACAATGTTAAATACGCATTTCATACCTGCTTCACTATCACTGGATAGTGGTACATTGAACATTTCAACTTGTTGCGAACTCATATTTCAGTTTTATATTGAAGAGAAGTAAAAACTACAATTGGAGTGAATGGGTTGTCTCTCTTTAGCTTAGTGAGTCAGATTTAGTTCAAATATTCATAATTTTACTAAATTACCACGAATATGTTAGCTTTGTTTCTTTTACCCTGTTTATAATAAAACTAAACTGAAAAAAAAAACGTTGTCAATATGCCAAATTTTGCGAAAACAACAAATTAATTGAGCACTTGTTATCCGATGACCACCATTTTGAATTTGTGTATCACATGATAAGGGACGTCATCAACATGTGAGCAAGATCTGTCAAGCAAATAGAAATGTTGATACGAAGTTTTTGGAGTTTTGGGGGAACATAGGCAGCCAAAATGTGAAGGAATACATATAAACGGTAAAATAAGAAAGGAGTAGCAGATAATTTACCTTTTAACATTATTTTAATGAGAGTGTAAGTAGCTATGAATCAGTTTTTATGGTAATGTGAATAATTTACACTCAAAGTCACAGGTGTTATGAAGTATTTCTTTCGACTTTCCAATGGAAAACGAAATGGATTTTCATTTACTCGATCTTGTATATGTTTAAGTAATTGGACAATTTAGTGTGTAGGTAGCTTAAATAAAGACTTGGGACAAGCCTGGTTAAGGTTCACTAAAGATAGATAAACATCAAATATGCGATATCTGTTCAATGACATTTATTTGCATTTATAACCAATCTTGGTGACACTATAAAGACCAAATTTAAAGCCCTTCCTTCATGAAACTTGGTCAGAAAATTCGTCCCAAGGATATCTTGAGTTCAAAACTGGGTCAGTGGGACAAATTATCTGAAAAGCTTGCGGACTCTCTAGACACAACATTTTTTGCCCATTCATCTTTAAACTTTCCCAAAATATATTTGGTCTAGTGATATCTTGGCTGAGTTATAAATTGGTCTTGACAAATTTTAAAAGCTGATCAAAGCAATTCAGAACCTTAAAGGCTCAGATGAGCAACCTTCTTGTACCAATTGACTGCTATTATTGTTACTTAATTGACTAGGTTGCATTGGTTAATGGTAACATATTCCCAATATTTTGCCATTAACTACTTACTAGGGAATTTAGTTGTGTTATAAATCACTGAATACAGCTGCAAAATAAGCCTTAAATATTGACATAACAATAGACCCTTTTCACAATAGGCCAAAATCAACATGAGCGCAGAGTCACGTGACTTGCAGAACTCCAGAACGAGGCTGAACGTGTATAAATTTCCAATACTTCCCGCGCAACGCCACATCTGATTTCAGGCTATCACTCTTTTGAACATTCGGCGATGTAACGACTTAGAAAACACAATATTACATTGATAGAATAAGTTATAAATATGTAATTCACAAAATAAAAAGTGTCAATACATTAAATAAATTGTCTTGATTAATTTAATAAAGTACTTGTTTTTCTCCATTTTTTCACACATTTGACACGCTTTGGTAGAGCTTTTTTATAGCGCAGTTTGAAAAAAGATCTATCTTGTTTATTGATACATCTGTGGTTAAGTAGCCCCTGTGTTCCGGATAAACCAATTATCTCATTATGATCAGATAATGTGCCTAAAAATACTAAATAACAGCATGGTGTCATAAACCACCCGTGGTAGATGCCTGGTTATTGAACACCGTGTATGGTACCCCACTGTCTTATCGTTGTAGAAATATTACGTAGTCATTTCTAAGACTAATGTATCGCCAAATACTCGAACTAAATACTGTATAGATATAAGCCAGTTTTAATCATAATAATACAGTGAATGCTGGACATTCGTCCTAGCCTATTTTTCACACAGTCGGACAGTCGTCCCTATGTTTTTGACAACCTGAACATTCGTGCCTTCGTTATTTTGACAATGCACAATGCACATAATGGTTCCTACATAATTTTGACAGCCTGGACATTCGTTCCTTCGTTATTTGGACAGCCCGTAGATTAGTTCCTTAATAATTGCTATCCCGGTCATTATTATCACATTTTATCAAAATAATGTGGCAGTTTTATCCGGTTTTTTAATATGTCGTTATTGAAATCGTAAAAAATAATGTTCTCATATTTTGAGTATATTTTATATTGTGTATATTTTATATTGTTGTAAGATTTTATCGTGATCATGAGAATGATAACGTTAAAAAATAAACGTATATATCGACTTACACTGAGATCTGTAATTTGCCAAAATGCAGAATTCTGGGCGTTAAAACTATGTAGGAGTATATATATCCGGTCTGTCAAAATAATGTTGGAATGATTGTCCGGGATGTCTAAATAGCATGGAAATGAATGTCCTGGTAGTTAAAACAACGTATGAACTGATGTCCGCCTTGTCAAAATTAGCGTAACAATTTTCCCTGTGAAAGAATATTCGGATACATAATTAAGTGCTTAATACTTATATATACATTTGAAATATTTATTAGCTTTTATGCTAAACACGAAACCTATTTAGCAGGTGCCGCTAAAATAAAACTATGTCCTTCAATAGTCTTATAAAGAGTGTTCATTAGTGTATGGATGAACACAATTAAAACAAGAATTTTCATTTACCACAACGGGGTTCAAGAATGTTTCCGAAAGATCAAGACACACACACACACACACACACACACACAAGAGAGATTTATGACATGATGTGGCATATATTTATCACTCATAATCACGTTTAAAGAGAAATCAAGGTGCATGCATAGACAGTTTAGTTTGCTCCACGTTAGTTTTTTCACCTGTATAAATGAATTCTTCAATATGGTATTTCATTGTAAAAGAACATTAATAAAAGTTAAACGAAAAATGACACAACATTTATCATGTGCTTTGCATTTTCTATTGCTTTTTTTTATGATTGAGTTAAAACACATTTTACACGTTTGATCGTTTGTGAAAAATAGTACAGACTAACAAACATACCTTTGAGAATTTAAGTTATATAACCTTTTGTATTATACGACTTTTGTATATCTTTGTTTTGTGCAATTATTAATGTTTATTTTTCAGATCACATTTGCTCTGATGACAATGGGTATCTTGAATTTGAATCAGGATTAAACAAGCAAATTTGTTGAATTGATATCCCCCGCCTATATACTTCTGGACACAAAGGTGTTATATTTGACACACAAAAAAGCATTTTTTTGAAGATACAAAAGGCCATAACTCTGTTATTATCAGATGGTGTACAATGCCATTTGGCGTGCATCATCCTATTATCCATATATATACTCATACCAAGTTTCAATGAAATCCGCAAAAGCACTTCCAAGATATGGCTCCGGACACAAAAGTGACGGACGGACGGACAGCCGGACGGACAGCGCCAAAACAATATCCCTCTGCCTCTGGCGGGAGATATATACTCATACCAAGTTTCAATGAAATCCGCCAAAGCACTTTCAAGATATGGCCCCGGACACAAAAGTGCCTATAGTAAAAAGCTTTTTTTCAAGATACAAAGGGCCATAACTCTGTTTTAAACAGATGGTATACAATGCCATTTGGCGTGCATCATCCTCTTATGCATGTATATACTCATACCAAGTTTCAATGAAATCCGCCAAAGCACTTCCAAGATATGGCTCCTGACACAAAAGAGCCTATAGTAAAAAGCATTTTTTCAAGATACAAAGAGCCATACCTCTGTTTTTAACAGATGGTGTACAATGCCATTTGGCGTGCATCATCCTCTTATGCATGTATATACTCATACCAAGTTTCAATGAAATCCGCCAAAGCACTTCCAAGATATGGCTCCGGACTCAAAAGAGCCTATAGTAAAATGCATTTTTTCAAGATACAAAGGGCCATAACTCTGTTTTTAACAGATGGTGTACAATGCCATTTGGCGTGCATCATCCTCTTATGCATATATATACTCATAACAAGTTTAAATGAAATCCCCCAAAGCACTTCCAAGATATGGCTCCGGACACAAAAGTGCCGGACAGACGGAAGGACAGACGGACGGACAACGCCAAAACAATATCCCTCCGCCTCTGGCGGGGGATAATAAAATGTATATACACGTATACACTAGTGGTACTATAAACTATGGCTTTGAAATATGACCTGGGTGTGAGAATGTTTATTTCATAACCCCTCATCAATTTATTGACTAAACAACACATCCATATATGCATATGTTTGCCGTAATTGTAACCAGTGTAAGTGCTCATGAAAATCCTGAATGAAAATAATAAAATTCAACTGGTTTATAATCATCGATATGCTCCGCCAAAGATCTATACACGTTCAGCCTCGTTCTAAAATTCGACGCGTCATGTGATATCTAAAAATAGCACTAGCTGTAGTATTGTGAAACTGGTCTATTCACGAAGTACATTTGTTCTTTCTTGCACTTATATTTTTATATTTTGTAAATTGAACTCAAACTTTCTTGCTGTCTATCAATTAATTAAAAAATACTAAAGAAACATATGACCATAACTGTAACCTGCTGGTGTTACCTGCTGGTGTTTGTGTGTGTGTATTTCACAGTTTAAGAGGTTATTCAACGCCTGAAGTTACATTATGTGTGGACTCTGAGACTGAGTGTGTCCCAGCACTCCTACCTAATCAACTTATTGGACTCTTAAAAGTTGGGATGAATGTGGAACTATCACTACAATTTCTAGATATTTAGTTGTTACTGAAAGATTTTCCATTTTTGGAGTGATCTTCTTTTGTCGGGGAAGTTGGAATACATGGAGGAAACCCCACCTGTCGGGTATTGTGACCATAAGTTAAACTCAATGCTTCCAGGAACGGGAATCATATCCGGTTGCCTAGGTAAGAAGGGCGTGTACCAACCACTGCGCTAACTGGATAGCTTGCTTTCTGAAAATTCAAAACAATTATGATTTTTAGCTCGGCTGTTTTCGGAGAAAACCCGAGGTATTGTCATTGCCAGCTTGTTGTGTCGTGTTGTCCGCCGTAGGCATCGTGCTAAAACCTTAACATTGGCTCTTAAATCAAAGTTCTTCCACCTACAACTTTGAAACTTCATATGTAGATGCCCCTTGATGAGTTCTTGTAACACGCCACACCCATTTTTTTTTGGTCATTAGGTCAAAGGTCAAGGTCACTGTGACCTAAAAAAATACTGACAAGCTTTCATTTATTCAAAACTGCACCCGCAGCCGAGCGTTGGCACCCGTTATGTGGTGCTCTTGTAAATGCTTTCTATTGCTTTCTAGGTGACAAATGTATTATATGATGTTCTTACAGTTTGTTTTCACTATTTTGGGAATGGGACTGGGTTCCTTTGGATTGGGAAAAATCGGGCCATTTCTACTAAAATTGAGAATAAGTGTTGTTGTTGTTTTGCTAAAATATGCTTTAAAATTGAGATTAAAAGTTTTTACAATATTATATATTTTTATTTTCTAAGGATCACCTTATAGAGCTGGATTGGAGATGAACTAAATATTAACATACAAAAATTGCGGGCTGGAACCTAGAAATGGGAATGTTTAGGTCCCATTTAGGAAAAATAAATGTATATATTTATTTCGATTGGGAATGGGGCCAAATACTTGCCCTTAATTTTAAGGGAAAAAACACTGACACACATACATACATACATACCTTGTACCTTCCATCTAGGATTTACCAGATCATGTATCAATACTGACGGTTTGTGAGAACAAGTTCAGTATAATTAACACATAATATGTTGTAAGTGCTTTTATTCTGTTAGCAAATGTTGAAAGAGACAATGGAATTGTTGATTACCACAGGAAATTGCAGTGAAGTGACACTTGTGGGAGATTTGTCCTCTTAGGATTTCAGTAAATTAAAGCTTCATTGTCATATTTGTTTTATAGCATTACATTAACTATTAACAGCTGAGCATTTGGCACATGACATTGTACTAATGAAAATATTGTTATTAAAGCTATTTGTTCATGTAGCTCTATGCTTCTCCAAGTAATTGAAAATTTAGTTATATATGAGCCTCGCTGTGGAAACACCAGGCTTAATGCCTGTGTGTAATGGTTACCAAAGATAGGCCTGTGCGTAATGGTTACCAAAGATAGGCCTGTGCGTAATGGTTACCAAAGATAGGCCTGTGCGTAATAGTTACCAAAGATAGGCCTGTGCGTAATGGTTACCAAAGATAGGCCTGTGCGTAATGGTTACCAAAGATAGGCCTGTGCAGTTGGCACGGGCTTATCAGGGATGACACTTTCATCTTTTGTTGTGTTTTTGTTTTACAGAATTATCTCCTTACTGAAAATGCAGTTAAGGCCAAAAAATAAATAGGTCCGTTTTTGGTCGCCCGACCGTGTCTCCCGAATCGGCGCCGACCCTCAACTTTTTAATGGGGTCGCCAAAAAAAATAAAATTTCATTTTCGTTCATATAAGATGTAATATCGAGCATACAAAGCATATATATACATGTATTTCTTATTTAGCTTTAGTATCCTTCCATTCTAGTACCAGAGAAAGAAAAATCCTACCTACCGACCCTGTTTTTTTCCCCTAAGGAGACCAGAAACGGACCTATTTTTTTTGGCCTAAGGCGGAAAATGTCGTCCCTAATTAGCCTGTGCAAACTGCACAGGCTAACCGGGATAAAACTTAAAGCATTTTCATTTAAACCAGTTTTCCAAGAATAAGACTGACGTCATGTAACATGAACATAAATAGACTTGTATTTATAGTTTCGAAAGGAAAATTATTTTATTTCCCTAAACTTTCTCCTGGGAAGCGATAAATTTATGTAGACCTGAGTAGAAAAGTGAATCAAGGTACTTATTGCTTACTATCACTGTATACACCGTGTGTGGTATGTGTGTATTTTGCAGTTTTCCAATTTTCCAATTCCTAAGATGTTGAATGTCCCTTAAAGAAATTACATTGACCTTGAGGTATTGTGCGTGTTAGACAATTTTTTGGTTTATTTGATGGGTAAGCTTCTTATTTTTTTCTAACTCCTAATTAATCTGATTCTGAACTTTGTTTAATTATGGTCTTGTACGAGCATGTATAAGTTCATGACCTGTTTGTCGTTCATAATAGCTGATGTAGTTCACTGTCTAATATTACAGAATAGACATAAAAAATAAATTAAAAAATAAGTTAAATCGCTCTTTGAAAAAGGGGTTAAATGCATGTGCATAATTTGAGTGTCGTCCCAGATCAGTGATTTTTTTCCCCAAAATTACAGCCTGTTTCCCAATTGCAAAAAGTAAAAACAAGGCTGTTTCTCAATGGGAAAAAGTACAATTTTCCCCCCAAATCTTACCAAAATTTCCCATAAAATATGCCAAACTTTGCCAATAAACTCAATAACTGGTTTGTTGAGTATATTTATTATACAACAATTTAATTCCCTTGCACTTTATAAGATAAATTTTAGAAAGGAATTAAACATGCAATTATAAACATTTAGTTAACTGTTATTTTTAATCATATTAATAATGTTAAATTTTTCCCAATTTCATGGTCTGTGGCATTTTTTCCCAATAAAAAGGCACAGGCCGTTAAATAAAGAGCGAAAAAAATCACTGCAAATTAGCCAGGGCAGTCTGCACAGGCTAATCAGGGTTGACACTTTCCGCTTTGATAGTATTTTTCTAAAAGGCAGACACAAAAATCCAGTTAATGCAAAAAATGTCGTCCCTGATTAGACTGTGCGGACTGCACAGGCTAATCTGGGACAACACTTTACGCACATGCATTTTCACAGAGCGCGGCTTAGTTGTGTGAGGAAGGTGAGGGTCGCGTTTACATACAATGAAGCAAAACTGTTTCTAGCTTATTCAATTTAGTTTGAAATTAATATATTTTTCCGGAAATTAAATTTGGTTGTGTAGGTAATTTACATGACCTAGCTTGAATAAGTATATTGCTCTGAACGTGTATGTGAAGGTATTCAACATGAAGTCCTAGCTTGAATATGTATATTGCTCTGAAATTGTGTGTGTAGGTAACTTACATGCAGACTTAGCTTGAATAAGTATATTGCTCTGAAATGGTGTGTAGGTAATCTACATGAAGTCCTAGCTTTAATATGTATATTGCTCTGAAATTGTGTGCGTAGGCAATCTACATGAAGACCTAGCTTGAATAAGTATATTGCTCTGAAATTGTGTGTGTAGGTAATCTACATGCAGACCTAGCTTGAATAAGTATATTGCTCTGAAATTGTGTGTGTAGGTAATCTACATGAAGTCCTACATGTAGCTTGAATAAGTATATTGCTCTGAAATGGTGTGTAGGTAATCTACATGCAGACCTAGCTTGAATAAGTATATTGCTCTGAAATTGTGTGTGTAGGTAATCTCCATGAAGTCCTAGCTTGAATAAGTATATTGCTCTGAAATTGTGTGTGTAGGTTATCAACTTGCAGACCTAGCTTGAATAAGTATATTGCTCTGAAATTGTGTTTGTAGGTAAATTACATGCAGACCTAGCTTGAATAAGTATATTGCTCTGAAATTGTGTTTGTAGGTAATCTACATGAAGTCCTAGCTTTAATATGTATATTGCTCTGAAATTGTGTGTGTAGGTTATCAACTTGCAGACCTAGCTTGAATAAGTATATTGCTCTGAAATTGTGTTTGTAGGTAAATTACATGCAGACCTAGCTTGGATAAGTGTATTGCTCTGAAATTGTGCGTAGGCAATCAACATGAAGTCCTAGCTTGAATAAGTATATTGCACTGAAATTGTGTGTGTAGGTAAATTACATGCAGACTTAGCTTGAATAAGTATATTGCTTTGAAATTGTGTGTGTAGGTAATCTACATGAAGACCTAGCTTGAATAAGTATATTGCTTTGAAATTGTGTGTGTAGGTAATCTACATGAAGTCCTAGCTTGAATAAGTATATTGCTCTGAAATTGTGTGTGTAGGTAATCTACATGAAGACCTAGCTTGAATAAGTATATTGCTCTGAAATTGTGTGTGTAGGTAATCTACATGCAGACCTAGCTTGAATAAGTATATTGCTCTGAAATTGTGTTTGTAGGTAATCTACATGAAGTCCTAGCTTTAATAAGTATATTGCTCTGAAATTGTGTGTGTAGGTTATCAACTTGCAGACCTAGCTTGAATAAGTATATTGCTCTGAAATTGTGTTTGTAGGTAATCAACATGAAGTCCTAGCTTGAATATGTATATTGCTGTGAAATTGTGTGTGTAGGTTATCAACTTGCAGACCTAGCTTGAATAAGTATATTGCTCTGAAATTGTGTTTGTAGGTAAATTACATGCAGACCTAGCTTGGATAAGTGTATTGCTCTGAAATTGTGCGTAGGCAATCAACATGAAGTCCTAGCTTGAATAAGTATATTGCACTGAAATTGTGTGTGTAGGTAACTTACATGCAGACTTAGCTTGAATAAGTATATTGCTTTGAAATTGTGTGTGTAGGTAATCTACATGAAGTCCTAGCTTGAATAAGTATATTGCTCTGAAATTGTGAGTAGGTAATCTACATGAAATCCTAGCTTGAATATGTATATTGCTCTGAAATTGTGTGTGTGTAGGTAACTTACATGCAGACCTAGCTTGAATTAGTTTATTGCTCTGAAATTGTGTGTGTAGGTTATCTACATGCAGACCTAGCTTGAATAAGTATATTGCTGTGAAATTGTGTGTGTAGGTAATCAACATGAAGTCCTAGCTTGAATATGTATATTGCTCTGAAATTGTGTTTGTAGGTAAGACCTTGCTTAGGATGGCACTTAATTATCATTAAATTGAATTAAATTAATAACTAAAACGTTAAAAAAAGTTCTTCTGAGGTGTTGCAATGTTTCATGTTAAGTGTTTCTGACATAAAATAGAACTTATTTCTGGTGTCTTCTTTATAACTCAGCAGTCGCTCAATATTTCTTGCTTGATCTGGATTATTGCTTGGAATGCCTTCATTAAATTACTTGGTAAATTACTTGGTAGATGTATGGCGCAATAGCTAGATGATTGTTCTGCTTCTTAAAATAGCACACATTACAAGGTTAATGAAATAAAATGGATGTTTCATGGATATTGCTCGTGGTAAGAGTTCAGTCTGTTAGTTATGTGTTCCCATGGTATGTCACCAGGAATTGGAATTCAAGTGAGGCATTAAAATAGGCGTCACTGTGTGTATTTTTTCATTTGAATTCCGAGCAGGTATTTTGTCTTATTCCCAATTGAAAAAAGTATATATATTTTCCATATAGGACCTTAAAATTCCCAATTGAAGGTTTCAAATTTTGTTTAAATCTCAATATTAAGTTCAGCTCTGCAAAATACACCTTAGTAAATATAATATTGATAACTCTTTTATTCTCACTTTTGAAGCATTTGTTAGCAAAACAACAAAAACACCATTTTCCCAATTTTGGTAAAAATGCTGTGCTTTTCCCAATCCACTGGGACTAGGCCCCATTCCCAGAATGGTGAAAACCCCCACTGCATTTAGGTGCCCAAAATGTTTAGGATTGTATGTGTCTGCATTGGTATTGTTTTTTACTGTGAATTTGATGGTCTTCTGCAAATAACCTAGCACATACCACAGGTGGTTAGCGTGTGGCTATGATATTAATTAGTGAAAACATCCTTTTGAATGATAAATAATCATATTATAACGAAAAATTAAATTTTATTTAAAAAAGAATTCACTTTCAAATATATATATAACAAGGTATCGAACTCGAAATCATCCGAAAACGGGGGGCATCGTTTTAAACAGCCATTACTTCATCAATTTTGCAGCGTTTTTTCATGAACCCGGTCTTATATTCAACGCAGAAATGAATTTTCTTTCAGGAAATGCATATATGTTGTATATTTCTACACATGCTGGGTCAAATTTTAAGAAATAACACGATACACAACTCGCATGTCCCAGTTGACAATGATCATGCAGTCTTTATGAATGAAATCTCCAGTTGTAAAGACACACCTCCGCATTGGACCAATGAAATCACTCGTTTGTTTAAAATGTCAGTTGAAATGTATGTAAACAAAGGTTTCAAACAGCGCTGGACAGTTAGTCTTGATGCATAATGTAACGACAAGAACGGTAATAATGTTTTTTCATACGTTTTATTGAATTATGGTATTGAGGTACATGAACTTTGTACGGAAGATGCCTTTTACTTCGTGAAGATTTCAGTCTTAAAGACTGCATGATCATTGTCAACTGGGTCATGCGAGTTGTGTATCAAGTTATTTCTTAAAAGTTGACCCAGCATTTGTAAAAATATTGCAAGACATATACATTTCCAGAAAGGAAATTCATTTCTGCGTTGTATAAGACCTGAGATCGTGAAAATCGCTGCACAATTGATGAAGATATGGCTGTTCAAAGCGATGCATCCCGTTTTGGGGTGATTTTGAGTTGCATACCTTGTTATATATATATTTGATAGTGAATTTTTTTTTCCATAAAATTTGATTTTTCGTTATAATATGATTATTTATCATTCAAAATGATGTTTTCACTAATTAATATCATAGCCACACGCTAACCACCTGTGGCATATACCGGTATTTCTTTTTCTTGCAGTGGTAGCTGTAAATTAATTGCAGCTTGGTGTCTTGGAAAAAGAGAAATTCAAGAACAGTTATGTATGTGCCAAATAATTATTGATCAAATTGAAGAAAGTACTTTCAGTTGTCATCTGAAAATTTGGTTTGTCGAGTAATCTAGATTCTAAATAGTTGATTATGTGTGGCTTTGAAAGGCAGTCATAGGAAAAAAACACACATTTAAAAGCTGATTCTCAGTAACATAATTTCTCTGTGAAAAATGTTGTGAATGTCTTAGATAACAAAATATCAAACACTAAAAATATGTTGTGGAGTGTTTTGTGATTCATGCCCAACTGATGACAACATGGAGGCAGAGTATCTGATATAATATTTATAGTGTTTGTGATATGGATGTGGGAAAGGCAGCTGGTGGAAATGATGCTCCAATTTAAGTGAAGTCACACAACAACATTTCTGAGTGCAGGTTGGTTGTGAAATCATGTCTTCTGCATTGGAGAAAAATGGACTTAAATGTCTCAACGCTGTCCTTCCAGATGACTTTGAAGCCAAGCTGGTCTCAGATCAAGGGAGGATTTATTACTTAAAGTAAGTTTTTGCTTTTTAAAATATCACTTGTACATGATATTTGTGAGGAATACTTCAAAGGGTTATATTAATACAATACTATAGATCTAGTTTATTGCTAGTATTAGTAAAGAGTGGGAGTTGCTTATTATCCCCACGCTTTTTGAAAAAAAGGTGGGGATATTGTGGTGATCTCCGCCGTCCGTCCGTCTGTCCGTCCGTCTGTCCGTCCGTCCTGGCCACTATCTCCTCCTACACTAAAAGCACTAGAACCTTGAAATTTACACACATGGTAGCTATGAGCATATGTGCGACCCTGCACTATTTGGAATTTTGATCTGACCCCTGGGTCAAAAGTTATAGGGGTTGGGGTGGGGCCGCGTCAGAAATTATCACTCATTTTTTTAGGTTATTTTACATTTACTTCTTTATTTCTACACCGATTCACTTCAAATTGATACTGGACCTCACCTATGACAATACGGTCAATCTCAACCATGCATGGCCCCATTCCCAACCCTGGGGCGCCCCGCCCACATAGGCCACACCCACCAAAAATTTCCATTTACTATAATTTTTTTCATTTCTACACGGATTCACTTCAAATTGATACTGAACTTTTGTTATGACATTAGGGTCAATCTCAACTATGCATGGCCCCAATCCCAACCCTGGGGCGCCCGCCCACATAGGCCACACCCACCAAAAAATTCCATTTACTATAATTTTTTCATTTCTACACGGATTCACTTCAAATTGATACTGAACTTCTCTTATGACATTAGGGTCAATCTCAACTATGCATGGCCCCATAACCAACCCTGGGGCCCCGCCCACATAGACCACACCCACCCAAAATTGCCTTTACTATAATTTCTTCATTTCTACACCGATTCACTTCAAATTGATATTGAACTTCTCTTATGACAATACAGTCAATCTCAACTATGCATGGCCCCATTACCAACCCTGGGGCGCCCCGCCCACATAGACCACACCCACCCAAAATTGCCTTTTACTATAATTTCTTCATTTCTACACCGATTCACTTCAAATTGATACTGAACCTCTCTTATGACAATACGGTCAATCTCAACTATGCATGGCCCCATTACCAACCCTGGGGCGCCCTGCCCACATATGTCACACCCACCCAAAATTGCCTTTTACTATAACTTCTTCATTTCTACACCAATTCACTTCTAATTGATGATGAACTTCTCTTATGACAATACGGTCAATCTCAGCTATGCATGGCCCCATTACCAACCCTGGGGCACACCTAGGTCAAACATTCGGCGTGGGGATACGCGTCGGCCTCTGCCGCGCCATTTCTAGTTATAAACTGTACTGATGACATTTAAAAATATATTTTATAGTGGTGTTTAAACAATAAACTCTGGGTTATTCGGTTGTTGCTTAAAAAAATTATATAAGGTAGTGATAACATTTTGTAACTGAATAAAAAAACTGTTTGTAATTTGTTGTTAAAGAGGGTTAATAAGTATGGAGAATGTACTCTGCATTGACATTATTCGCCCATCAACAAGGTGTTAACTTCAAAGTAAAATGAACGTCCTCTTGTAACATAAGACAAGCCCTGAAGTATTTATCTTAACACCTGAATAAAACGTCTGAATGTTGACAGATATTACTATTACACAGGTATAAACTATTGATTGACCGTCTTTTGTCATAAAATAAACGGCCATTAGTGATTGAACAGTTCTTACTGTATAGGCCTATTTCATGGCAGACTGATACATAGTAGCTGAAGAAGTTTACATTACGTCTGATGTAACACAATATTTACATGTTTATTTCACAGAAGTTATTCTTTAAATAAGTATGTAGTTTTGATATATTTGAAAAGACAGTGTGGTATGCAATGTTTTTTTCGTGCAAATTCACAACCGGTATTCGGACCCATTCCCAATAGAAAAAAGTATTATTTTCCCAAATGGGACCTAAGATTCCCAATTGAAGGTGTCCAAAAAAATTAATATTTTTTTTTAATCTCAACATTAATATCAACTCCCATCCAGCTCTAAAAGTTGAACCTAAGTTAATCTTGAAAAAAACAGCGATTTTTTTCCCTTCTGTATAAAGTACCGGAAAACTACAAATTTCCCAATTGCTGTCAAACAAATTCCCAATTTAAGGTTTTAAAAAAAATAAAATAAAAAAATAAATAAATTTTTCTTTAAAGTACAATATTTAATTAGTTTCCCTATGCAGCTCTATGACTTGAACCTAAGTAAATATAATATTGACAACTTCACAACATTAAGCTATCAGTTTTAAAGTATTTAGGAGTGAAACTCAAATACACCAATTTCCCAATATGAAAATTTCACGACATGAATTTTCCCAATTCCAGTTTTTTTTTTGCGCACAATTTTCCCAATTGGGCTGGTACAGGTACTTTTTCCAATTGGGGAAAAAAAATTGCTGAAAACTTATTCTCACTGTGAAGTATTTGTCAGCTAAACAGCAACAACACTTATTTCCAAATTTTAGTCAAAATGCTGCGACTTTTCCGAATCCAAAGGGCTGTAATAAATACCGTATACGTGCGCTTATAAGACGCATTTTTGAGACTTAAATTAATAAGTTACAGTTGGGGTCGCGTCTTTTAAGCGAGATACTGGTGAAAATAAACAAAAAAAATCAAAATATCGAGTTTACTGGGCTTATGCTAGCCAAGTTGGACACTTGTCAGTTGTTTTGAATCATCGCGGCAGCCATTTGCATTTTCTCTAAAGTCTGTATTGGCCCGTACCGTGTATCGGAACGCTATGTTCAGTTACCGATTTATTTGTAATAGAATGTATTGTTACTGATTTTGTTGTCTATTATTTTTAATTTGAATTTTGTTATTTTTGGGGCGTAAGACGTTATATTGTCCGTGATTATTCTTGAAAAGTTTTTATCACCTGATTGTCTGCGCGCGACGTCGTTAAATGCCATATAAATTGGCCATTATAGTATACGTGTGTAAGCGGCAACACGATGCCAACATGCTTAAAACAACAGCAAAATCAATTCTCAGTAAACACGCTGCCGATTACAAATGCTATTTGACAAGTTTGTATCACCTGATCGTCTTTGTTCCACGTCGTTAATTTTCAATTAAGACATAATTGGCAATTAGGGTATCCTCTGAAATAAGTTACCAGTTTGCAACTGTCAATTGTTAAATAAACACGTTTATTCAGACGAACCACTAATACCGATGACACATTATTTATTAGGGGCCAACAACGACGGGAGCAAAGAGCGACCGCATGCAATTATCCGCATATGGCTTTCTTCTTGACACGTGATTTCGATTTGCGCTTCGGAGTCTATCACTCTATCACGCGATTGGCTAATTTTATGAAAGTAGGCGTTACCTATTGTTGATAGACAATGGGCGTAAAATTTGCATAATCTAGGTAATAAAACTAAACGCTTTCAAAATATCTGCCTATTAGATTTCAATACCTGTCAAACAATACAATTAAGATGACTGACACGATCAATTTTGCTTGTGCATTGATATTACGAACGTAATATGTTTTATGTTTGCAATTGTTTGCAATTGT
The DNA here is from genome assembly GCF_020536995.1 of Dreissena polymorpha. Lineage (NCBI taxonomy): Eukaryota > Metazoa > Mollusca > Bivalvia > Myida > Dreissenidae > Dreissena > Dreissena polymorpha. Next base: position 102,804,222 of record NC_068358.1, on the reverse strand, counting down.
TAGGGCAAATGATTAATACGCAGTTGTTAGAAATTTTGTCAATTTGATAATTATTTTTATTGCATGAATAATACTTGAAAATAAATTAAAACCCACAAATATATCATAAAAAAAACAAATATTATTTACTTTGTTGTTTGATTGTTTTATTTTTCAGACTTGCGTGAATTACTAATTGTATGCAGCGCGAGTTTAAAAAATTCTCAATGTTTTACTAATTGATGATTTTCTTTAACATTCTGCCATTTTTCGGCCATTTTCCGGCCGATAAATACGGCAAAATTTGACCACGTCTTACACGCGGGTCAGTCTCAAATCCACCCATTATAAAGTCCGAAGTCGGGGTGCGTCTTATAAGCGAGGGCGTCTTATAAGCGCACGTATACGGTATGTGTTATAAATGAAAAAGTAACTATTCTTTAAGGCTTTCATTAAAATCATTTGATGTTATTTTATTGTAGCATTTTGCTGTATTTGTATTTTATTTGTGCAAGTTATGCTAAATAATTTATTGATCCTAACATTTATTTTGCAAGTAGGAAATTGATGTTAATGTTTATTTAATCCATTAGTTTGTTTAATTGGTGTCAAAGGATACTATTTCCAGCAAAACAAAGAAGAATATGCTGATCAATAGTGTCCATACATGTTTATTTCAAATAAATGAGCCGTGCTCTGTGAAAAGGGGGTATACTGCATGTGCATAAAGTTTTGTCCCAGATTAGCCTGTGCAGTCTGCAATAAGGGGTGACACTTTTAATGTCCCCGGTAGGAGGGCATATAGTGATCTGTCTGTCTGTCCGTCTGTCTGTCCATCTGTCCATCTTTCTGTCGCACTTTGCGTTTAGGTTTCGAAAAATGCTCATAACTTCTATGTCCCTTGAGATATAACCTTCATATTTGGTATGCATTTGTATATCAACAGGGCCTTTCCATACGCACAAAAATGTTGACCCCTGTGACCTTGACCTTGAACTTAGAGTCCGCGTTTAGGTTTCGAAATTTGTGTTTAGGTTTCGAAAAATGCTCATAACTTCTATGTCCCTTGAGATATAACCTTCATATTTGGTATGCATGTGTATATGGACAAGGCCTTTCCATACGCAAAAAAATTTTCACCCCTGTGACCTTGAAGTTGAACTTAGGGTCTGTGTTTAGGTTGTGAAATCTGTGTTGAGGTTTTCGAAAAAAGCTCATAACTTCTATCAAGCGTTTATGGGGGGCATAAGTCATCCTATGGTGACAGCTCTTGTTGCCTTAACATATCATAAAAGCGGAAAGTGACTTCCCTGAGTAGCCTGTGCTGACTGCACCAGCTATCTGGGATGAAACTTTACGCATATGCATGAAACGCCTTTTTCACAGAGCATGGCCCAAATTTATTTGATGAGAGTCTATTAGGTATTTCTCTCAAAAAGCATGAATTGCTTTGATCGTTTTTAATGTGTCCACTGTCAATCAAGATACACAACATTGGTTAACCATTAAGTTAGGTGTTTTTAATTATCACTTTACATGGTTATTTATCAGGGACTGTTTGAAAAACTATAGCATCTTGTTACTTTGCAAATTTGTATTTTTATGCCAAAAATACTGCACTCTGAGTTAGAATAGAAAGGCAAGCTTTATGTGTATTTTGTGTTCATTAGTTAATTTTTGTGTTTGCAAAGAAGCAAGTCTTCTTATTATGCACAGTTTTCTGCAATTATAGCTTTCATTTGTAATCCCATTACTTTTGTTCAAAGCAGATACAACACTGATGAATAAAAAACTTCAATGAAAGTTCAGAAGAAGTAGCACCAGAAAATTAACGAAAGTACAGTGCTATTCAAATGCAAATAATTTTCTGCTGTGAGAAAGAACACAACTTTATCTACACTAAGATATGGACTACATTGGGAAAACTTAATTCTTTCATTAAACATTCTTTTTCTGCAAAAATAAGTGTTAATGTGTTAATGGTATCGGCTTAAACTTTTGCCTTATTCATTTTATTACAGTTTGATTGATGGTACAATGAACAGATTGTATATTAATTTTATACAATATTTCTCATTCATAAAAATTATTAAATACGAATATAAATATTATCTTTGGTTTAATAATAATATTGCAAGAATAAATTGTCAACATTGAAATCCTATATACATGTACTGGCTTTAAGAATTGCACCAATAAATAAAAGGTAACCTTTGAAAATCTTTCCAAAATGAGATAATATCCATACATTTGTATTTAAACTTCTATTTATATGAGTCATATCAAGCGTATGATATTGGAAAGTAATATCGATGCAATAATATGATAAATATAATCGCATTGATATTTCTTAGCCATTTGATATCAGGGAATTCGTCCGTCAACCAAATCCTTTGAAATGTTTTCACATAAATTGTATCCAGCTGGAATCATAGATATACATGTATCAGTTGGGAAACACCCAACTATATTGTTTAATGTGAAAACCATTGATACATCAGTGACAGGTCTTCTGTTTTAATGTAGTTTTCATTACCAATCTTGATGAAGTCAGAAAGACTTCCTATTTATTATGCAGTAAACTGATAACACAGGAAATCTGTTCGTGGCTTACATCCTATGTACCTGAGAATCACATGAAATTTTGGAATTTATAGGCTCTTGTTATAAATGGGCTGTGCTCTGTGAAAAGGGGGTTTAATGCATGTGAGTTAAGTGTCGTTCCAGATTAGCCTGTGTAGTCCGCACATGCTCACAAGGGACAACACTTTCCGCTTTAATTATATTTTTTGTTTAAAGAAAGGCTCTTCTTTTAGAAGGAAAAATCCAGTTTAGGTAACAAGTGTTGTCCCTGATAGCCTGTGCGATCTGCAAAAGCTAATCTGGGTCCACACTTTATGCAATTGCATTAAACCCCCTTTTCACAAAGCGTGGAACAAATACAACTTGCCAGGGGAATGAATATCAATGAGTTACCATTAGTTTAGCCATGCTGAAGGTTCATTATTTATTCATATAACAATACATTTAGTATCAAACTTCACTGAATGGAGGCAGCATTATAAACCATATCAAATACATTATCAACTTATTGTGTATATTATATACATGTATCTTTGAATAATTTTGGTCCAAACTTCTGAATATTTTTATGCACCCAAAATAGCTCATTTTTTTGTGAATCGGAACGTTTGACACTGATGTTATTTAATTATAACTTCCAAACAAAAATAAAATAAAATTAAGTTTGAAAGCAATTATGTTCTTATTTTTTTAGGAAAATCTGGCAAAAATAAAGTAAATCTTAATGGATATGCTTTTCTTTTAGATTATTTAATTTGTAGGCTGTCATGTGCTTATCTAAATCTTAGTTGCTATTGAATGGTTGATAGTAGGAATATAAGGTTCAATTAGCCATAAAATGTAAGACAGTCGGCTTTTTTCTGAAGCCTGATAATAATAGTACAAAAAAAGTTACGAACTGACCAGCCATAAACAAATTTATTGACGATAGCTACAGTTTTTTAGGCGAGCAAAAACCGCTTCTAAGCTGTTAAATGGGCTTCCGGCCACCTCTTGTTGAAAACACGGTTAATGTCATTTATTTTGAATTCTTCAATGTTGAAATATATGAGCCTCGCTCTGTGAACAAGGAGTTTAATGTATGTGTGTAAAGTGTGGTGTGAACAAGGGGTTTAATGTATGTGTGTAAAGTGTGGTGTGAACAAAGGGGTTTAATGTATGTGTGTAAAGTGCTGTGTGAACAAGGGGTTTAATGTAAGTGTGTAAAGTGTGGTGTGAACAAGGGGTTTAATGTATGTGTGTAAAGTGTGGTGTGAACAAGGGGTTTAATGTATGTGTGTAAAGTGTGGTGTGAACAAGGGGTTTAATGTATGTGTGTAAAGTGTGGTGTGAACAAGGTGTTTAATGTATGTGTGTAAAGTGTGGTGTGAACAAGGGGTTTAATGTATGTGTGTTAAGTGTGGTGTGAACAAGGGGTTTAATGTATGTGTGTTAAGTGTGGTGTGAACAAGGGGTTTAATGTATGTGTGTAAAGTGTGGTCAAAGATAAGCCTTGCAGTCTGACACTTTCTGCCTAAACTCGATTTCTGCTGAGAAGAGACTTTCTTAAAACAAAAGATATCATAAAAGCAGAAAGTGTCCTCCCTGATTAGCCTGTGTGGAATACACAGGCTAATCTGGGATGACACTTCACCCATGCATTAAACCCCCTTTTCATAGAGCAAGGCTCATATGTAGTTGGCTAAGGCAAAAAAAAATATGTCTGTTTCCGGTCGCCCGACCATGTCTCCCGAATCGGGGCCGACCCTCAACTTTCTATTGGGGTCGCAAAAAAAGAATTGATCATTTTCGTGGATTTAGGTTAATTTCGCATAAATTTCTGTTTCCATTTCCATTCAAGTACTCAAAAGACAAAATTATTTTTTTAATCTCGACCTACCGACCCTGTTTTTTTTCCCCAAGGAGACCAGAAACGGCATAACAGAAGTAAAATCCTTATTTAATTTTGGCAGGTTTGTTAGAGACAAACTAAGGCGTAAAAAAAATAATTGTTTGTTTCGGGTAGCCCGACCCTTCCTAATTTTTTGCCACCGGTACTAATCTTTTTTGAGGCCAAAATTTGGAAAAAAATCGGACCACGGATTTTTCAGCGCCGCTCAATAAACTTTCATCGTTATCCGCATATTTTTTTTTGGCGCCGTACATTAAACTTTCTACATAAACAAGCACCCAGCGCCGGCTCGTTGTTCGCTGCATTTGTGAAAATATTGAGAATTCGGCTCAAGCAAAATCCGATTTGCGAAAATGCTTAAATCTCGTTAAATTTCATTGAAAACTTCCGCCATTTAAATCCAGACTGGTTTTCTATATTTTTCTCTTTGTTTCAATGAAAGTGTTGGCAATTCGAACAGTGCACGAAACCCGGTCTGTACCAGAACATGAGACATCGATTGACCTTATTGTTATTGAAGCGCACGTGGTAACTGGCAACATTGAGTTCGCTCACGCATAATATTGGGTCAATCATGCGTAGACACTGAAAACTTGGAATACGCAGTTGATATTGTCGTCTGCCAACAATTTAGCGGCCGATGGCAAACGTTGTATTTTAAGATTAACAAATGAAAAGAAGCGTAACAATCAATAAATTATTTCTAAGTTGATCACTTAACACCTTTCTAGCGACTATCGATTTGCCAATTATCGTTTGAAATTAAAAGGTGATAATTAAGTTGTTTTTTTACCCACAAACTATGCTATTGTAAAACAAATTGTATATTTATTACGTATTTGCTAGGTAACTGGTTTTCATTTTCTGCAGTCAAACAATATTCACATTTTATTTAAAATTTTATGTGCAAAACGCGTACAATTTTTTGGACTGTCGTTTTCAGATACATTATTTTTCATCAGTTATAATTTCATGAATTTATTTTCGAAGTTCTTTATAGAAGAAATAGAATGATGAATACACATGCGGTGATACGGACGGTGTGGTTTATAATATTTCGAATTGTATTCACATAAAATTGCAATTGGAAAGACTATAAAAAATAACAATTATTAAGGGCTGTGGGTGGGGCGGGGGGGGGGCTCTCTGCCCTTTATTCCTGTTGGGTTCCAGTGGCTGCGGTTCCAAGACCCCCGGCCTAATTTTCAGAATTTAAAATTTGGGACAATAGGGCCTAACTGTGACTTGTAATAGTTATGCCTTTAATTGGTCATAAAATGGACTATTAAAGCCGTTGCTAGAAGTCAACATTAAACTCGGAAACAAGGAAAGTAACAAATGCAATATTAATGAACAGCAAGTTTTATTTCATAAAATTATTTAAATACAGCCATATAGCATTACATACATCATCAAATTTATTGTACATACAGCTGTACACAATAAAATGAAAAGAAGATGCACCATATACGACATTTTCTAAAAAAAATATTTTAAAAATAAAATTATTTGCCTACCTTCCTACCCTAATTTTTTTGGCCATTTCAGTGGAAACAAACACTTTTTTAGGCCTAAGGCAGGACAGGCCATTAACCTATATGACTTCACCACATGTATAATTAATTAAGTTAAGTAATCCTTCTTAATATAACACTGTAAGGCAATCAGCTGGTTAACAGATTAATTAGATTTTGTATTGTGGAACTCCTTTGTGCTTTGATTGGCCGTTTATTATGTATCAGATTTTTTTATAATTATTAACAGAGACCACAATCTATAAACTCAAGGTTTAGAACTAAGGTATAAATATATCTGGGCTTAGTTTTGTCATTTCACATATATATTTTTTTAATTCTTTATTCATTTATTATATCAAAGAAATGTCTGTCACAAGCATACAAAAAGTAAATGTGGAAGTCGTTCAAAATTAAAAAAAATGCATTCAGGATATAAAAGTATAGCTTGTTCAGCTAAATTTGAAACCTGTTTTACATTGGTTTGTTCGCTAAAATGGAAATAAGGATGACATTGAATATTAACAAGTAACATTGATACACACCACATCAAAACTTGATATTATGTTTTAAATTCTAAATTGATATTTAATGTATATCCATTTTTGTGCATTGCATTGAAAACTTTTGCTATTTGTTTAACTTTTTAATGTTGTGTTGGTTGTTCTGACGTGCATGTATCCAGAAATTAATGTTTATGATTATCATTAAGACATTTTCTTTAGTCTAGAGTGGTCTCTTATTTAATGTCTAAAGCACCACAACCTTCAAATTCTTAATAATTGTTGTTACTCTCAAAAATGCAATATATAATCCAATACTGAGTGATTGAGGTATTATTTGCTTGGAACTGCAGTAAAAAACTAGTTTGTGAGCATACTAGCTTATAAAATAAAATAAACTCAGAAAGATTTACTATCTTATTGGATGTTTAAAAAAATCATGATTAGCAGATATGTTTTATACAAAATGAAAAGCAGCCTTTTGAAATCAACCATCCATTTCAGACACTATTATTGAAACTAACTCAGCCATAATGAGGCTTATCAGTTATTACATACAGAGCAGGTTAAGACCTACATGTACCATAAAAATCCAGTCATAAGTCGAGATTTTTTTCCTAAAAAATTTGATTAAATTTACAGTCTCAACTTATGAGGTTGTCCATTAAAATAAATGACATTCTACCAAGATAGATCCCCGCAGTAATGGTTAAAGTTGTTGTTGTTGTTGTGTAGAAAACTTGTTGAAATACGACAAACGAAATGTCGTCTTTTTACTGATACTTACCAATCAATATAACCACAGTTTGCTGCAACATTTCCCTTGTTTTTATTTTCAGAATTTTATCCAAAGTTTTCATGTTAGCAGGTGTTTTTTTTAACAACTGAAGGTGTAAACAAAAGATCGAGTCATTTGTAAAGTCGAACCAGAATTGGCAACCTGTGTGAATTGACAGTTTGACGTCATCAAAGCAAAGCCCCTTCCTGTCAAGAAGCCATAAAGCATCACCCTTCACGCTGATAAAATAAGATTCCTTTAATTTGTGAAGCGACATGTTTAACCAATCGCTAGTTTATTATTCACTGGTAATCGTCCAATTACATTTGAGCATGTGCATAGCTCCGCCTCTTAAAACTGTTATGCAGTTAGCGGTCTATTGGTTATGTCAATCATTGTTATAAAAATGTGTTTTACCGAGGAAGTAATCAATTGTTTTGATAGTCAGATTAAAAGTACAAAGATTTGATTAAGTGATCACAGTGTGTCATCGGATTATAAGTTTGTGGAAAAATTAGTGCAAACTTTATAACAATTATTTGACTTACACATTTGATTTGTGAAAATGCCTGGAAAACGCAAACGCCATGCGTATGACAATGCGTTTAAAATACGTGTGATAGATTTTGCAGAGCAATCAAATAATAATAGTGCTGCTGAACGCGAGTTTGGTGTTTTGTATGTCGTTGTTATGTAAATTACGATGTACATGTATATATATGTCTGGTTTCCTATGTTGTTATACCCGCACAAACGAAGTTTAGGGGGGTATATAGGAGTGAGCTTGTCTGTCGGTCGGTCTGTCTGTCGGTCTGTATTAAGTGTCCGCTCTCTAATTCAAGTTGTTTTCATCTGATCTTCACCAAACTTGGTCAGATGTTGTATCTAAATGATGTCTAGGTCAAGTTCGAATATGGGTCATGCCGGGTCAAAAACTAGGTCACTGGGTCACTTAGTGCGTTTTAGACATTGAGCATGTTGTCCGCTCTCTAATTAAAGTAGTTGTCATCCGAGCTTCACCAAACTTGGTCAGAAGATGTATCTAGATGATGTATAGATCAAGTTTGAATATGGGTTATGCCGGATCAAAAACTAGGTCATTGGGTCATTTAGTGCGTTTTAAACATTCAGCATGTTGTCTGCTCTCTAATTCAAGTAGTTTTCATCCAATATCTTTACCAATCTTGGTCAGAAGTTTTATGATCTCTACGCCAAGTTTGAATATGGGCCATGCTGAGCCAAAACCTAGGTCACGGGGTCACTTTGTGAGTTTAAACATTGAGCATGTTGTCGGCTGTTTTTTGTGAAGACAACATGCAAAATATTCTGTGTCAATGCAGCAATTGGGGGTATTCATCAAGTCTGTGACAAAGCTCTAGTTGTCTTTGTTTTTATGTGGTTCATAATGATTTGAATGTCTATATTTGTTTATATTATTTTCAATTTCCTCAATACAGTATATATCGTATTGATTATATTAAACAAAGTACATAATACACATGTCCACTATGTCTATGTCGCACAGTGCTATAATGACGTCATGGTCTATGTATAGAATAAAAACTTCCCTTACATTTAAAATGGTGTCTGTTTATGAAATTTGTGAACGGACAGTTTCTGACTAGACTTATGACTTGGACATATTCAAAATCTCCGATTTTCGATTATTTTTTAACCCACCGACTTATGAGCGGGTAGACTTATGACTGGGTTTTACGGTAAATATATTAGTTAAATTCAGTTAAAAACATCAATAACACAACATTTACACTTAAATGTGTTTGTTTACACTCGTTAATTTTTTATAAGAAACCACTTCTGTTGCCTCACTTCTATCTAATTTCAGTTGAGGGAGAAGTCACTTTCAAGTCACTTCTCCGTCAAGTTTGAATGTTTGCTGAGCCCTGCATCTCAAATTACTCAAGTGCTGTCAATTACAAAATGCAAAAACAGGAACAAAGACATTTTTCATATTTTATTAAAAAAATAATTGCCAAAAACCCTACTGATACCTGACCATTCCCCAGTGGGTTGACACCCTACTGATACCTGACCATTCCCCAGTGTGTTGACACCCTACTGATACCTGACCATTCCCCAGTGGGTTGACAATAGCCCTGTTAGCCTGCAGGATAATTATAATATTATGGTAATCAGTAACCTCAAGTATTTCAATGTTGATACTTGATATGAGATAACATAATGTATTGTATTGCTCTGTTTATATACCATTGAAAGGGTCAACACATTGAAGTAGTTCTTTTTTGATTTGCTAAACCAAAAATTGTCCTTTGCTTATGTTAAAGATTATGGAGAACATTAACAGAAAATTGGCTGATATTTTTAGACTTGACCCATGCTGTGTCCTGTTTGAGCAGGATATTAACATTCCAAACTATTTTAAATACATGGAAAAACATTGCTGTAAATGGGGATACACCCTCTCAGACAAAGTGGTTATGCCATTATACAGTATTTTTCCCCACCATTTTGGGAAAGGGGCACTTTTGATAATTGGAAAAAATCTGATCTTTTGATCCAAATTGGGTAATTTTTAAAAAATACCATCAAATTGAGAATAAAAGTGTTTTGAGCATTATTTTGCTATGAATGTTTAAGTCATAAAAGCTTGATAGCGCGATAAACTAAACACTAGGATTTATTTAAAATATCTTTTTGTAACCATTCACTTCTGAATTTTTAGAAATATTAAATATGTATTGAAATTTGAGGGGTTTTGTACGATAGCATTCAGTTATATATTAATGGCAAGGTAGAAATGTATCTCTTTAAGTATTGTTTAAACAATTATACAAGCAAATTGTTATCATAATCTTTTTTTTGCTTTAACATATTATTTCTCTAATATTGTAATTATAAAAAGAAGCAAAACTGTAAAAATTATCTCAGTGTATTGTAATGACAAATTCATAAAAAATATATATAAAGTGTATAAAAACTTCATTGTATCCTTTTGCTATGGTCAATTTTGGTATTTTATCATTAGAGTTTATGTGTATGCTGTAACCAGTGATTTTTTTCCTTCTTATAAAGTACCGGTAAACGGCACTTTCCCAATTACGGAAAAAACTACAAATTTCCCATGCAGTCCAAACAATTTCCAATTTAAGTTAAAAAAACAAAACAACAAATAATATTTTTTTTATAGCTCACCTGATTGCTCAGGTGAGCTTTTGTGACCGGTCTTTGTCCATCGTATGTCCATCCGTCCGTCCGTCCGTCCGTTAACATTTGCTCGTTAACACTTTAGAGGCCACATTTCTTGTCCCATCTTTATGAAACTTGGTCAGAAGCTTTGTCCCAATGAAATCTCGGCCTAGTTCGAAACTGGGTTTTGCCGGGTCAAAAACTAGGTCACTAGGTAAAAAAAAGGAAACACCTTGTAAACACTGTAGAAGTCACATTTCTTGCCCAATCTTCATGTAACTTTGTCAAAATGTTTGTCTTAATGATATCTTGGTTGAGTTCAAAATTGGTTCCGATCCGTTGAAAAACATGGCCACCAGTGGGCGGGGCAGTTTTCCTTATTTGGCTATAGAGAAACCTTGTAAACACTCCAGAAGTCACAATTTTTGCCCAATCATCATGAAAGTTGGTCAAAACATTGGTTCAATTGATGTCTCGGACGAGTTCTTAAATGGTCGAGATTGGTGAAAAAACATGGCCGCCAGTGGGTGGGGAATTTTTCTCTATATGTATATAGTGGCAGTTTTCCCTATTTGGCTATAGAGAAACCTTGTAAACACTCTAGAAGTCACAATTTTGGCCAATCATTATGAAAGTTGGTCAAAACATTGGTCTTATTGATATCTCGGACGAGTTTGAAAATGGTTGGGATCGGTGAAAAAACATGGCCGCCAGTGGGCGGGGCATTTTTCTCTATATGTTTATAGTGAAAACATGTGAACACAGTAGAAGTCACATTTTTGGCCCAATTTTCATGAAATTTGCTCAGAACATTTGTTTTCTTGATACGAGAGTTGAGTTCTAAAATGGTTCCGGTCAGTTGAATAACATGGCTGCTTGGAGGGGGGGAGTTTTTTCATTATGCCCCCCCCCCCCTTTCGAAGAAGAGGGGGTATATTGTTTTGCTCATGTCGGTCCATCCGTCCACCAGATGGTTTCCGGATGATAACTCAAGAGTGCTTATGCCAAGGATCATGAAACTTTATAGGTATATTTATCATGACTCACAGATGACCCATATTGATTTTCAGGTCACTAGGTCAAAGGTCAAGGTCACGATGACCCGAAATAGTAAAATGGTTTCCGGATGATAAATCAAGAACAATTATGCCTAGGATCATGAAACATTATAGATACATTGATCATGACTTGCAGATGACCCCTATCGATTTTCAGTTCACTAGGTTAAAGGTTAAGGTCACGGTGACCCAAAGCAGTAAAATGGTTTCTGGATGATAACTCAAGAAGGCTTATGCCTAGGATCATGAAACTTCATAGATACATTGATCATGACTCGCAGATATACCTTATTGATTTTCAGGTCACTAGGTCAAAGGTCAAGGTCACGATGACCCGAAATAGTAAAATGGTTTCCGGATGATAACTCAAGAACTCTTATGCCTAGGTTCATGAAACTTCATAGGTTTATTGATCATGACTCGCAGATGACCCCTATTGATTATCAGGTCACTAGGTCAAAGGTCAAGGTCACAGTGCCAAAAAATGTATTCACACAATGGCTGTCAAGGTCACGGTGACTCAACTTAGAAAAATGGTTTCCGGATGATGACTCAAGACTGCTTATGCCTAGGATCATGAAACTTCATAGGTACATTGATTATGACTCGCAGATGAAATAATGATGAATCTTGACCAGGATGTTTGTCTGGACAATATCTAGGTTAAGTGTTTGACATTTGGTAAAGATTGAATGAACCGACTCCTCGCAGGTGAGCAAACTAGGGCCATCTTGGCCCTCTTGTTGTTTTTGGGAAAATGCAACATTTTGTTAGTTTCCCTATGCAGCTCTATGGTTTGAACCTAGGTAAATATAATATTGACAGCTTGAAAACACTTAGTTATCAATTTAAAAGTATTTGGGAGCATAAAATCAAATACACCGATTTCTCAATTCGAGGGTTTCATGATTCAATTTTTCCCAATTTTCAGGTTTTCACAACTCAATTTTTCCCAATTGGACCGGTACGGGTACTTTTCCCAATTGGACAAAAAAAATTGCTGGCTGTAACACACTGTTACATGTATGTGGAGTCGGAATGAGACACCAATCTTTTAAAATGGCCTACAGTCCAAGCAAACAAACAAGATGAAAAATGTTTGTTGTTTGTAATAACCAGTGTCCGACATATTTCTTATTTTTCAGGTAGCCCACTGGGCTACCAATGAAAATATTTGGTAGCCCATAAAATTTTCCTACAAAATGATAAGAGGCAGGTTTTCAGCTTTATTTTATTTCTTCATTTACATATATACATAATATGTATACATACATATACACAATACAGCAAGTAGTCTGATTTACACAGTCAATATCGTTAATTAATGTTACAGTACAGGCACCGTGTACTTAAATGTAAATGTACCAAAGAAAATCATATACTACATGTAGATATTACATGTACGTGCACATGTATGTGTACTTAAATTCGGACAGCACGTTAAGTTGGAAACGTAAATAAAGCATTTAGATGATCAATACGATTGACTCGTATGGTGTTAATCAATGCAATTGCCCTTTTTAACAACAAATACCGAGTTTCAAGAAATCAAGAGTATTAAATCATTTATTTACTTGTGTCCGACTTTAAGTTCTGTCCGAATTTACGTATTGCATCCGTATGTTACGACACTAGTGTGCAGTCAGTATACAATACAATAATTGTTTCAATAATGAAGGAACTGATACAGTGTAATGGTAACGATACAGCGTGTTTACATTATATTTTATTAAGAGTAAATGTCAATGCCAAATAATTCAAGACATAACCCGGTACTTTAGTTGAAATTCACAACGAAACTTTTAATGGAAATTAAATGATCTCAATGTTGTACCCGCTACAAAATTTTTATTTACAAATAAATACACCCATGCCAATTTTTTCGCACTTTTTATCTGGACCAGGGACCTATACATTTGTATAGGTCCCTGTCTGGACAAAGAAATTCATTTATTAAATGTAGAATTTTGTAACCTAAAATAGCTGACACAACGCGTACAAACCGTCGCAGGTGATTTACGCATGTTGCAATTGAACGATCCTGGTTGGGAGCTTATTTCATCATATCTTTAAATAGAATCATATGACGAAATTCATTTGACACTTTAGAAAATTTCAAACGTTTGTGTTTATGACTCTCATTGTCTATATTACCCTCCCATAATTTGGTTTAAAAAAATTAATTGGGCATATATGGGATTATTGATTAACAGTCGATTAATCCTAATTATAAATTGACAATGCAAACTAATTAGCAGGTGTTAACTGCGTTGTTATTAATATTCATTTTCGGTTTCGTAACCCTTTTGAAGAATCCGCTATTGTTTTGATTTATTTAATGTTCGGCGTCCTTGGATATTTAACGACATCAAAAACGTTGTCGCTCTTACTCATTGTTGCGGTTAACAAAGAATTCCAAACTGCAAAATGATGTTGCATCATGTGCGCCAACTATCCAAACCGGCTCTCATTATATTACATGAATTAGCAGACGACAAAAGTTGATTCTGATTGAATGATTAAAATACACTGTTACTGTTTACGACATTACCGCAAGTGATCGGTGACTGATAAGATAATTGATTGCACTTTGTTATCGGATTATAAGCAATACACGGTGTAGAAACACATGGTCAGCGTGTTTATTCTACGTATGTCTGTCAATAAAACGGGCTACCGCTCTTATAGATTTATAGTAGCCCGGCGGGCGTCAGCTGGAAAATTTCAGTAGCCCGATGAAAAATTTCGGTAGCCCCCGGGCTCCAGGCAATGGATTTGTCGGACACTGTAATAACGATTATTTTTAATTATGAAAGCATGATGTATTCAAGTTTTGATCAGCCTTTCCATTTCAGGAATGCCATTGTCATTTGAGTAAATTATTAAAAGGACTGTATTCAAAATACTTGTTGACAGGGTAGTTCTCAGATAATGTCAAATTTGCTAAAGCATTCAGTGATAACATTATCATTGAAGCCTTGTGTAACACAGAATTTATCAATGACAGGTTCTTTTTTCATAAAATAATAATTTTTCTTTTTGAATTAAAATATTGTGTTCAATTCAATTACTGATGATCATAAATCACAATTATTATATTTAATGTAAGAAAAGTGTAAAGAAGTAGTTCTCTGTTTTTAACCAGATTTTCCGAAGGAAAAAACTGGTTTTTAGATTGTCAAATGTCGGCGGGCGGGCTGGTAGGGTGGCGGGCGGGCGGAACAAGCTTGTCCAGGCCATAACTTTGTCGTTCATTGTGAGATTTTAAAATCATTTGGCTTATTTGTTCACCATCATTAGACGGTGTGTCGAACGAAAGAATTATGTCGATATCTCCAAGGTCAAGGTCACATTTTGAGTTTAAAGGTCAAAAATGGCCATAAATGAGCTTGTCTGGGCCATAACTATGTCATTCATTGTGAGATTTTAAAATCATTTGGCACATTTGTTCACCATCATTGGACGGTGTGTCAGCACAAAAGAATTATGTCAATATATCAAGGTCAAGGTAGCCACGACTAAACATAGATTTATTTTGAAACAAAGGGGGTTAATTTTAAAGAATCAGTTCAGTTTGACTTGTCTCCCTTTATCAGACTTCTATTTCAAATTGAAAACTTGGTTTTGTGACAATTTTGTCCCTTGTTTATACTTGACATATATGATTTAAGGGACTTTCAGGTTTTTCATGTTGTGTTTTAAAATTATATATGATGTCATTTAATATATATATTTTTATGCCCCCCCCCCTTTCGAAGAAGAGGGGGTATATTGATTTGCACATGTCAGGTCGGTCCGTCCGTCCACCGAATGGTTTCCGGATGATAACACAAGAACGCTTACGACTAGGATCATGCAACTTCATAGGTATATTGATCATGACTCGCAGATGACCCCTATTGATTGGCAGGTCACTAGGTCAAAGGTCACGATGACTCAAACCACAGGGCCCTCAATCTATCAAAATTCGGCGGCAGTCCCCGCACCTGAAAAGTATACTTTTTTCCCCTCTTGGGGGGAAAATTCCCCCTAAAAAAAAAAAAAAAAAAAAAATTTTTTTTTTTTTTTTTTTTTTAAAGAAAGATGTGTCTCATCTCATGATTATTATATCTCAATTCTATTCAATTTAATCTTTTCAAACATACTAAATTATGAAAAATGCAATGAATTTAGTGCAAACATGTACAAATGTAATAATGAGAGAGTAAGTAGAAAAATCCCCCAAAAAGGGACTAGCCGCGAAAATTCCCCCTCCTAAGGGCTGCGGACACCTTCCCCCAAAGTAGTGTGAGGGCCCTGAACCAGTAAAATGGTTTCCGGATGATAGCTCAAGAATGCTTACGCCTAGGATCATGAAACTTTATAGGTACATTGATCATGACTCCTAGATGACCCCTATTGATTTTCAGGTCACTAGGTCAAAGGTCAAGGTCATGGTGACTCGACACAGAAAAATGGTTTCCGGATGATAACTCAAAAACGCGTACGCCTAGTTTTAATATTTCTGTTCTAAACCACTAGGTTGGCAAACTACATGTACTTGTATCGTATAAGTTTGTTATATTATTTTAGTCCTATGTTAATATACATATCTAGTCCTATTTACCTATGAAAATTTATACAAATGGATTATAATTTTATATACTCTATTAATGATTATGAGAAGTTATATTTTGAAAAGCGTTATGTTATATGTCATTTAGTGTAGTGTTATTTATATTATTGATATTAAGTTATCTTCATTTGCGGAAAATATGACACACATTTTGATACTTGTTCTTCCTTCATGTAGTTTCACACGAAATAGCAACCAATACACCATACTAATACGTTCTTATTAGTGCAATAATTGCAAAGCCCTACTAATACATCACAACTAGCATTCTCTAAGAGGTTATGTAAGGTATAATTAGGTTACACAGTGGGCTAATGCACTGACAATCTGATTATAAGTTCAAGTTTTATGTTGCTGAGAGTCTCTGGTGCAGGACTTGCCAAAAAATCAACAAAATGTGTTTTTGTTAGCTGAGACATTCAGTAGAATGGATGTTGCATCACTGTCTGTGCAAGAAGTGACATATTTTGTTAATTAAGAGAAAACAGAAAAAGGGGCATCATTTTGTTTTTGCACTTTTCTTTTGAAGTTATTGTAATTTTATGCCCCCGGTAGGAAGGCATATACAGTACACTCCACGCGTTTTCCCCCAAAAACGCACTCACTCCGCGTTTTTATTCCTGCTAGCGAGTGTTTACGCGGAGTTTGAAAGCGAGGTAAAACGTGGCATTCCGCCGAGTTCGCTAAACCCGTGGCCTGTATTACTTTAGCCTAGTCGGTAAATGCAGACAATTTCCGTTCTTATATGCGACCGCCGCGCAACACCTTGTTAGCACTACTGGGCATGCCAACAAATAAAAACATTGTCATTAAAATTGTTTAAATACTGTGACTTATAAAAATTAAGATAATTGTATAAACAATTCATATATGTTTTTATTCACAGGTACGTTGACAATATGAATGAATATACAACACGTAAAGCATTTTGACGAATAAATGTTTAATTCATAACACATATAACACCAGAATAAATGTTCCATTTAATTTCCAAATGAGAATAATTGTTTGTAATTCGAAACATGCTTCCGATTTTTAATGTTTACACAACGTTTATAAATGCTTCGAATATACAGTCATCATGTATATTTCCGGACAAAAGCGCGCCAAAAATATGCTACAATGTACAAGTTCAAGGTTAATGCGTGAAAAGCGTGGAAAGTGTGCGAGTATTGATTTTTTGATACACTGAATTCTGTTGATTTCGGTTAAAAGTTTCTTTGGTATTTTTATACACAATTATATTGCGAATAATTTTATAATTCCTCCAAATTAATTTCAATTCAAATATCTTTATCGTTACGGTATTTTAGAATAGTTATTATTGAAACAGTTATTGTACTGTATACTGATTAAAGAGAACATCTGGACGGAACTAGATAAAGTGTTTGGCGTTATGTGTTGTTTTGACAAAAGTGATTAACATGTGTGAAAGTCACTCTGCCGATTTGGTCTATAATAACTTGTAAACATTGTTTTGAATGTCGAAGCAACTAGAACACAACTGTGAATATTTAATGCAACTCTCAACTCAATAGTTACCACCTTCTTTTAGCAATCAATGGAATAACCTACTTACGAAGAGAAAATAAATGCTTGAGTGAGCAGTGAATTGACTTTGTTCCGACAATTAAAACAATTCCTTATGTATTTGTTGAACGTGTTTACTTGAGTTAGTTATGCATTCAGACAGGAAGCGGCATTCCTTTGATAACGTCAAACTATCAATTCACACAAATTTCCGAGACTTTAAATAGGGTCCTCGGTCATTTGTTTACATGTTCAGTATAGAAAAAACACCGCCTAACATGAAAACTTTGGATTAAATTATCAAAATAAAAACAATGTTGCAAACTGTGATTATATTAATTGGTAACTATCAGTTTAAAGACGACGTTTTGTTTGTCGTAAAACAACGAGTTTTCTATACAACTACGTGGGGATCGATCTATCTTGGTTGTTTTTAGCTCACCTGATTGCTCAGGTGAGCTTTTGTGACCGGTCTTTGTCTGTCGTTCGTCCCTCCGACCGTCCGTCCCTTAACATTTGTTCGTAAACACTTTAGTAGGCCACATTTATTGTTTGATTTTCATGAAATTTAGTTAGAAGCTTCGTCTCAATGAAATCGCGGTCGAGTTCAAAACTGGGTCGTGCCAGTTCAAAAACTAGGTCACTAGGTAAAAAAACACAAAAAACTTGTAAACACTGTAGAAGTCACATTGCATGCCCAATCTTCATGTAACTTTTTCAAAATGTTTGTCTTAATGTTATCTTGGTTGAGTTCAAAAGTGGTTCCGGTCAGTTGAAAAACATGGTCGCCAGTGGGCGTACAGTTTTCCTTATTTGGCTATAGAGAAACCTTGTAAACACTCTGGAAGTCACAATTTTTGCCGAATCATCATGAAAATTGGTCAAAACATTGGTTTTATTGATTTTTCGGACAAGTTCGAAAATGGTCGAGATCGGTGAAAAAACATGGCCGCCAGTGGGTGGGGCATTTTTCTCTTTATGTATATAGTGAAAACATGTCAACACTCATCTTTTGTTTCCTAGATACGCGAGTTAAGTTTGAAAATGGTTCCGGTCTGTTGAAAAACATGGTTGCCAGGGGGACGGGGCAGTTTTCCTTATATTTATATAGTAAAAAGGCTTGCAAACAATCATGAATTAAGGTCATGTAACATGCGAGACAACTCTTCTAAAATATTGCATTTAAGTTTACCGTAGTTACTCCCCTTTGATTATTAATGTTTTCATAATAATACAGTGTAGTTGTGTTTCATTTATGTGTTAATTAATATTCGAGGTTGGATGTTTTTATGCCCCCTTTCGAAGAAAAGGGGGCATATAGTGATCGGACTGTCTGTCTGTCTATCCGTCCGTCTGTTTGTCCGTCTTTCCGTCACACTTTGCATTTAGGTTTCGAAAAATGCTCATAACTTCTATGTCCCTTGAGATATAACCTTCATATTTGGTATGCATATGTATATGGAAAAGGCCTTTCCATACGCACACAATTTTTTACCCATGTGACCTTGACCTTAAACTTAGGGTCCGCGTTTAGGTTTCGAAATCTGCGTTTAGGTTTCGAAAAAAGCTCATTACTTCTATGTCCCTTGAGATATAACCTTCATATTTGGTATGCATGTGTATATGGACAAGGCCTTTCCATACGCACAAACATTTTGACCCCTTTGACCTTGACCTTGAACTTAGGATCCGCGTTAAGGTTTCGAAATCTGCGATTAGGTTTCCAAAAATGCTCATTACTTCTATGTCCCTTGAGATAAAACCTTCATATTTGGTACGCATGTGTATATGGACAAGGCCTTTCCATACACACACAAATTTTGACCCCTGTGACCTTGACCTTGAACTAAGGGTCCGCGTTTAGGTTTCGAAATCTGCGTTTAGGTTTCGAAAAAAGCTCATAACTTCTATCAAGCGTTTATAGGGGGCATAAGTCATCCTCTGGTGACAGCTCTTGTTGTAAATGCCATTGCTGTTCAGGCATTGAACCTTTCATCTCAGAAGCAAAGTGAGAATGGCTATGTGCAAACAGCATAAACAGCATAAAACCAGAGCAAACTGCAAGTAACTCGCAGTCTGTTCAGGTTTTATGCTGTTTGCTGCACATCAGTATCTAAGTGTTGGAAATTAAGCCTTTAAAACTTTAACCTTGTAAGAAAGGTCTTAAATTAAATATAACATTCTAAGGGAAAACAGATGTCAAAATACATATCTAAGTGGTAAAGAGTTAAAACCGAAACAGTTACCTTGTACATTTTTCTGTGGCGAGATTTCTGTAAAATCTTGATCAAATTTTTAGCCAGGCTTAATTATAATCGTTACTAATAAACTTCTTAGGTATAACAGAATTATAGTAGAATTAAGAAAGTACTACCCATACATTAACATAATTATCATGTAATGATGACACTAATGTTAACTATTGAATTCAGTTATTCCAAACTGAGAGATAAGTGTGTTCTGAGAAGACATGATCATCTTGTCATATTTACAGTAGTATAGAACAGCAATAAAAGTGTTAATGCAGCTGAGAATGTCAAATAATAATAACTTATAGCAATATTATTCAGTCTTATTGATCGGATGATGGAAGAGCAAAGGGGAAATTTCATCTTCCAACAAGAAGACTTTTGATACAATAAAAATATTTTCTCAAACTGTGCATAAAAGGTCAAGAAATCATCTGTCTCATGTAATATTGCCAAGTAACATGTTCATGAAGTTTTAAGTACATGGGATGGAATAAGTAGAGTGTCGTCCCAGATAAGCCTGTGCAGTCCGCCTGGAATAAGTAAATATGAGCCGTCTTCTGTGAAAAGGGGGTTTAATGCATTTGCGTAAAGTGTCGTCCCAGATAAGCCTGTTCAGTCCGCACAGGCTAATCAGGGACGACACTTTACGCCTTTACTGGAATTTTGCTAAGAAGTGACTATATATAAACGAAAAATACAACAAAAGCTGAAAGTGTGATCACTGATTAGCCTGTGCGGACTGCACAGGCTAATCTGGGACGACGCTTTACGCACATGCATTAAACCTTCTTTTCACAGAGCACGGCCCATATATACAGAATTCAATATATGAATACATGCCTGCATTTGACTAAATTGCCCTGCCACCATTCAGATAGAGGACTGAAAACTGATCTTCCTTATTGTCAAATAAAAACGCACTTTTTACCAAAACACACATTTAGCGCACTTAAAAGTGCGTTAATTGTGTGTTTTTTGTTAATATGTGCGTTTTCAGTGTTCTAAAGTGCATTTAAGTGCGCTTTTTGTGCGTTTTTGCTTTTCAAGTGCGTTATTTTAGTGAAAAAGTGCGTTTTTTGTGTGTTTTCTTCATCTGTAAGTGCGCTTTTGAGTGTAGATGTGAGCAAAAATGTGTGTTTTTTATCTAAGAAGTGCGTCTTTTATTTAGGAAGTGCGTTTTTTGTGTGTTTTCTTCATCTGTAAGTGCGCTTTTGAGTGTAGATGTGAGCAAAATGTGTGTTTTTTATCTAAGAAGTGCGTCTTTTATTTAGGAAGTGCGTCTTTTATCTAAGAAGTGTGTTTTAAGGTTTACAGATGTGGGTTTTTTCTCACAAAAGTGCGTTTTTCTATTTTGATGTGCGTCTTTTTTAAGCATAAGTTAGTCTTTTATTTCATAAGTGCGTTTTTATCATAATGATCTGTTTTAAACGGATGTATCTAAAAAGACACATGTTTAACACACTTCTTAAAAAGTGCGTCTTTAACAACCGTTTAGCAAATGTTGTACAGAAATTGAACAAGAAACAAAATTGTTGCAGGCTCTAACAATTTATTTTACATCAAATGAATAAACATAGACATATATCTCACTAACCTGTAATAATATAAGGGGCAGTTTGAATAATTACTGGTTGTCCATATTAACCTGTTTAATGTTTACATACTTTATCATACAATTTCAATGCATACCCTATTGCTTACGTTTTAATCTCAAACATTTCTAAAACTTTCCACCTAAATCAGACTGTGTGTAACTAATTAAAAATATTGAAAGTGTCAAAAGTATTATGTGGGCTTGATAGTATCAATTATATTTCCTCAACATAAATAAGTATTTGAACTTTCTTATACTGATATTTATACCCTAATACAAGTAATGTCTACCACATTGACCATAAACATACATTTTAAAAGGCAATTAAAATAATATTTATACTATTAATATTATTTGCTAAAACCATTCAGCATGTTATATTTAAATATTTACAATTAAATATAATGTGTTAAGGGTGCTGTGTATTATTCAATAAATATTTTGGTGTTGAAATGACTGCCTTATCAGTATTTCTCAAATTATGCAATTTTTGGCTTAGACACAGCATGGAATCAGATAAGAGAATAGCCAGTCCCTATCAGTCCTCCATCTAAGCCTAACTAAGGGGTGTTGATATACTTTTGATTTGTTCAGGCACCATCTATTTGAGAACCACAGATAGGAAGTTATTTTTTGAAAACAAGCAGCATCAGCAACTGACTTTAAGCTAGAATTAAGAGTTATTATTCTAGTGTAAAATGTCTTGAAATACTTTCAGCATGAAGTATTGTGTGATGAAAAAAATGTGTATTTACTACTAGAATGTGTAAATCAACAATAAGTTTGTTGCAAAGGAGATTAAAAGTGGGTGGTTAAAGACATATAAAGTGATGGTCTAGTTCAACAAGTGCCTGTATTTTTGGAATACTGAAGAACAGTCTGTTGTAACAGGTTCGTATTTTCAATTCTGCATCCCTTTTTTATTTAGTTTATTGAATTCATTATGATCATTATCATTATTATGTATTGTCACTGGGAAATGTAAATGGATGAGTAAATGTAATGCAATTTTAAAGAAAAACAACACCATTTGAATTATTATGGCTGTATTTTATGGTTATTGTCATCTTTAAGTTATTTATACCTATTTTTGGTCATTAATGAACAGATTTTTCCCCCATATTATATGAGAACTTTTAAATTTAAAGGTTTAACCCCGTGGTGACCGTGAAATTTACATTGATCAGAAGATCCTTTGGAAAGAATGTGCATCATCGCATCGCCTGCCAAAAAAGGGAGCAAAAGAGAGACTACCTGATGTATGGACTTGAATACCAGGTTTTACCCTGCACAAGCTGGCCAACATGAGGAGAACAGGAGTGGGAAAACCGCGCCCTCTCCTTGACCAAGAAAAGCTGGATTTGTTTAGAGGTAAAACTATACAGGGTACTGGTTATTGCATTTTAAAGGTGTCACACTTCCGACAAGTCCACACAGCAAAATGAGACCACGTATCTTGTATCTTGGTACATTTTCGAACAGTATTTTCTATCAAACGTATTTATTTATGAAAAGCGTTAAGTCACATGTGATCAGGGGATTAAAATTGCAAGATAAACAACCAAAAACAACAAGCAAACAAACTAGTTTTGATTTAAATTTATAATTTTTATAGCAACAAGATTACCATAACAGCAATATTCAACACTTACATTATAAAATATCTTTCAGGACCTGATCAAATGAGATCATGCATGAGACGCATCGCGCAAAGGCCATGACAGTATAATAGTTGCAAACAAGTTTGACCGGCTGGTGGCAGACTTGGAGAGAAAGATGAGAGCTGCACTCCGCCGCCTCAAAAAAATGCTGACAGGCCTTGATTGATATGCATCTTTCTTGCGTATATAGCTCTTCGTGTGTATATACTGTACATGTTATTATAGTATGCTATTATTTTTTGTTTATTTATAATCAAATTATGTTTATATTTATTTCATCAAATTGCCATTGATATTTAATTACTCATGTATGTTAAAAAATGTTGGTGTACATTAAAGTATAAAATTGAATTATCTTGTAATTATTGAAATACACAAATATATATGTTTATATAATTATTGGTTTTTATTGCATATCTGAATTAAAAAAAACTTTTACCAGCATATAATTGAATCAACTGTTAAGGCAAAAGATGCACCTTTGACGCACATGTGTGCTTTTTGTGAGTGCGTTTTTTGCTGCCATTCATGAGCGTAAATTGTGCGTTTTGTGTGGGTTATAACTGCGCTTAACGTGCGTTAAATGTGCGCTTTTTGTGAGTTAAATGTGCGCTTTTTTATTTAAAAAGCGCACATTTAAAGCACATAAAAGCGCACATTTAACACACATGTGCGCTTTTATGTGGGTTATAACTGCGCTTTTCGTGAGTTAAATGTACGCTTTTTAAATAAAAAAGCGCACATTTAACTCACAAAAAGCGCACATTTAACGCACTTAAAAGCGCACATTTTACACACATTAATGGCAGTCAAAAACGCACTTATAAAAAGCGCACGTTTAACGCACATTTAACGCACATAAAAGCGCACATTTAACACACGTGTGCGCTTTTATGTGGGTTATAACTGCGCTTTTTGTGAGTTAAATGTGCGCTTTTTAAATAAAAAAAGCGCACATTTTACTCACAAAAAGCGCACATTTAACGCACTTAAAAGCGCACATTTTACACACATAAATGGTAGTCAAAAACGCACTTATATAAAAAGCGCACGTTTAACGCACATTTAACGCACATAAAAGCGCACATTAAACACACTTATAAAAAGCGCACGTTTAACGCACATAAAGCGCACATTTATCCACAAAAAGCGCACATTTTCTTGTTTGTTTGTTTTTGTTAAAAACTCACTTGGTAAGAAAAAGCGCACAAAAAACGCAGTGCCAATACCGCCACGTTTAACACACGCTAAACGTACTTAAAACGTACTTTTTACACACTTTTTTGAGAAGGGTTATAATGGGGCAGGAAATGTACCTGATGGTTGTAATCAAATTTCATTTGTAACATTTCAAGCTTACGCTTTATGTTGGGTGAATAAAACATTTATAACTGATACTAGTTAGGCCAGCATTTTTTTATTATTTGTTTTACGGGAGGGCCCGACCCTATTTTTCGACAAATAGAAATAAAAGTCACTTTAATTTTTTTTTTTTACATTTCACCCGCCGACCTGGTATTTTATCCAAAACTAGAAGAAAAAAATGTGAAGATTGCCGAAAGAGTTGTTTAAAAAATTTTCATAATACGAGGTTTCGTTGTGCCAAGTCGACTTGTAAAGCGTCAGCGATTTTCATTGGCTATTGCAGCCAATACCACACGCTATTAGCCTATCGGTGAGTATTTAACAAATGATTTTCATATTGCATTTCTGAAATAGCAGACATTAACAACAACGAGACAAATGTAGCATATTTTAAAATCAAATTAATTAAAAACGGAGCAGAAACAATTTCAATTAGAAAAGTTAATCTTCAGAACACCATTGTTTACATCATTCTCGTATTATGTGATATGAATTAAAACTAATTAGAGTGTTTGCAGATGATGCAGAGATGTCACCATTTATAACTTTTGATGTGTTAAAAAGTTTTGGGTAGGTTTAATAAATATGCGTATTTATTAAAATGTAGATCCTGTAATGTTTTTTAAGATAAATATCAACATCCCGAAAATGTCCAAGAAGTACTATTTTACGATTCTTTATAATGAACATGAGGACTGAACCACAGGTAATTGCATCAATAATCCCATTCCCCACCCACCCACATATATTCTTTATTTAGAAAAAAAGTATGCAACACAGCTTCTGAAGAAAATAACATTGCGTCCGGATGTTCCTATGTCCGTCAAAGTCACAAGCAACTTTTAATTATTTTTCTTGACACAGTAGCAAATTAATGTGCTTATTATTCTCCATTAACTTAAAACAAAACATTGTTTCCATATATTAAACTGTATAACTATTTTTATATCAACATTTTAACCATTTTTGGGGTATCTTTTGACCATTTTTGGTTATATTGTGACCAAACAAAAACTGGGTACCTGTTAATGGGGCTCGATTGGTCATTGTCAGCTCAGGTACTACTTACATGTACCACGGGTACTCTTAAGTATACTTACATGTACCCCGGATACAGTAAATATACCTAATCGTACCCAGTCGATATTAGACTGTATCCGAGTTGTATTCCCGCCCAAAGTCCGATGTCGTAAAACGCGCTACTGATTATCTTAAACAAACTTCTATTTAAAAAACAACAACATCATCATGCTTTTTAAGTATGAGTTTCGATAATATAGAGGCCATTTTGATTTTGTTTTGTGGGATGTATTGTTGTCATCAAACATGTTGTTTTCAAAAAATGTTTTTTTTATAATTATTGCATTTGTATTTCAAATTTTGTTATTTAATGTTACGAATTCAGAGATGTTTATATGTGGGAGATATAGGTGGAAGTTCGCTTGCAACACAAACTGTTGTAAACACTATAACTCTCTCTGAATATACATGTAAAATGAAATGCAGCACATGTTTTTATAAGTCTATAACTCTCGGTTTCATAAAATATTCACATTTTATGTACTAAGAACTTTCACTACACAAAGTTGTGATCAATATCAATTCAAGCGCAGTCTGATCAGGATCCAAAGTGTTCGCTTAACATCTTTAGAAGTACTAACTGAATGTTGAACATTTTGGATCCTGATCAGACTGCTCTTTTGGAGCCAAAATGGTTGCAATCGCCCTAAGGTCCAATTTCCTGTTACGTGGCTCATTTTTTTCTCATGATTGATACAAATTATCATGATATAAAGCAAGTCTGTTGTATATTAAAGAGTATTTGTTTAGTGTGCATATTCCACCCATGGATAAAAGTTACAAAGTTGGTTGTTATTTAAAGCTATTAAACAATGTAAAAAGTTTTCAAGTCTTTTTTTTTTTAAGATAAATGCATGCCATATTTGTTATAAACATACATAATTATGATATACACTCCACAAAAGTTTTAACGATCACTATAATAAACTACACACCTGGCGTGTTAAATCGTCTCTATTAAAGCAATATAGCATAATACATGCGAAAGGTGCTTTTACCTATATATATATTTATAACAAATCCTGTAAAACAAATTTAAAAAAAATGCTGGCCTTATTCATCATGTTAACACGTGTGGTCATTTATTTTTAATTAATCATCTTTCAATCCTTGAATAAAAAATCAAAAAGCACAATTTAGTATGAGATTGTTAACATTTCTGTGATGTGACGAGGACATTTGTAAAATTTAAAGTCTTTTCTTGTCATGTACATGAAATTTAAAGTTATCAGTTATAGTTTTCCTGCAATCTGTTTGTCTTTTAATACATAGATATTATTTGAGTTTTTCACCCCCTTACACAATATAAATTAGCCTCCCTCTGTAAAAAAGGGGTTTAATGCTTGTGTGTAAAGTGTCGTCCCAGATTAGCCTGTCTGCACAGGCTAATCAAAGATGATACTTTCTGCTTTAACTGGATGTTTGCTAAGAAAAGACTTTCTTTAAATGAAAAAATAATAATAAAAGCGGAAAGTGTTGTCCCTGATTAGCCTGTTTATATTGCACAGGCTAATCTGGGACCACACTTATGCACATGCATTAAATTTCTTTTCACAGACCACCGGCCAAATGTGTTTGGATTGGGTATAAGCTAGTTGGGTCCCAAGAAGTCTAATGTTAATTTCCTTACAACTGATAGTATCATACATAGGTTATCTCTCTAGTAATCAGTTCAATATCACTTTCACATTTATGCGGAAAATCTCAATTATTAAAATGGGTGCTATTGTGGATGACAAGGGTGTATGTCATTCTGTACAAATGTGTAAATTGGTTCTAGTAGTCTTTGATTTTATAACATTGGGTGTAAGTTATCTATAAGTTGTCCATTTGGTTTTAAGTAAATAGCTTTATCATGAGCAAACCATGTCTTACGTTATGTCCAATTTGGATGTTATTGGTCAGTATGATACTCACTGGAGTAATTTGACTGTATTTATAATATTAAAAACAACAATAAATGAAAGATATGTATCAAAATCGGTTCCAGTAATCGGACCCATTCCCAATGGCCAATGGAAACAAGTATATATTTTTCCCAAAGGGGAGCTTAAAATTCCCAATGGAAGGTTT
Organism: Dreissena polymorpha; assembly: GCF_020536995.1. Taxonomy (NCBI): domain Eukaryota; kingdom Metazoa; phylum Mollusca; class Bivalvia; order Myida; family Dreissenidae; genus Dreissena; species Dreissena polymorpha. The sequence goes on along the minus strand of NC_068358.1, from coordinate 102,776,578 downwards.
CCAAAAAATTAAAAATAATTTTTTTTAGATCTCAATATTTTGTTCATCTCCCATCCATATAAGTTCAACCTTAGTAAATATAATACTGGACGCACTTGTATCCTCAATTTTGAAGCATTTTTTTAAGCAAAACAATAACAACACTAATTTCCCAATTTTAGTCAAAACACCACGAATTTTTACAATCCAAAGGGACTCAGGGCCCCTTTCCCAAAACGGTGAAAAAAACACTGTGTATTATAATGTTTTTGACAATGTAAAACACATTTCATTTAAATATTTAAAATACATTCACAATACAACAAAATGACCCTTATTTAGGTTGAAATTGATGTAATATTAAACGCATCATTATAACTAAATATTATTATTTATTTATTTTAACTCAGTTATAACATTTCTTTTTAGTTTGATTTTTCCTCAAATAGCCTCAAATATCAATCATGTTTTATGGTGTGTTTTTATGGAAGTCAGTTATAAAACACATCCATTCATATCATGACTGGTTTAGTAAAGGTGTATTGAGGTGGCTGTGTATTTTGGTGGGTGATGAATACGATTTGCTACAAACTTGACACCTGTGGCCAGGGGCATGTTTACAAGTCACTGAGGGGTGACACTTGGACTGATATACCCCACCTGACCTGCTTAATCAGCTTAATTCAGTTCTGTATAAGTCAACCATTACTATTAAGGTCTGTAAGAGATGACTGGTATGTGACAGTCAGGTGTAAGAAATAAACAGACAGCAGAAAGGTCAGCAAGAATGACACTCATTGAAGAAGCCTTCATGTGTGAAAACTGGGCTTAATCAATGTGCCTTTAATGTCGTCCTAGATTAGCCTGTGGTTTTGGCACCGGCTTATCTGGGACAACACTTTCCCCTATACTGGATTTTTATTTTGAAGAGACCTTCTTGAAAAGAAGAAGATCATAAAAACGGAAAGTGTCAGCAAAAAATTAGTAAAACATGTGAAATAGTTAGTATACCTGAGCAATTGGCCAACAGGACTATAAAAAATTAATGATTTGCATGTTTATTGCCTTTTCTGTCAACAGCAATCACTCACTTTGGTAGTCATACTTGTAATAACAGTATAATAATATGCGTTGTAGTCATTCTTGTAATAACAGTATAATAAAATGTCTGAATGCAAAAATAAAATATTATAACAAGATCAGTTTGTGGTGAATATTTCATAACTAAGTTATAATAAAATGGCAAAGGGAAACTATGCATGTAAAAAATTTAAAAGCAGTGTTACTTCCCTTTTGCAGAGCTATTCACTGCATTAAATAATTAAAACATGAGCACCAGTCATAACTGTATTTTACATCATATTGTATCAAATAAATACAATTTAAACTCAAATGTAAATTGAAAACAACAACAAAAAAACAGCCAACAACATCATACAATGTGCAACAATATAAAATGATAAAATGACACCATATTGTTATTAAACTTACTTTCATTGCTTCATTTGAACTTTAAAGTTGAAATAATTACAATACTCATTTTTGAACAAGAATAAAATATTTTCAATGAGCGCTGTTGGAAAACCAGGCTTAATGCATGTGCAAGTATCACGCCAGATAAGCCTGTGCAGTTTCACGGGTTAATTAGAGACGACACTTTCCTTTTTGCTAAACTTTTCTTTTAAAGGAAGTCTGTTCTTATAAATCAAGTATAGGCAAAAAGTGTTGCCCCTGATAAGTCCCTGCTGAGGCAATCTGGGACGCTCATGCATTAAACCCTGTTTCTCCGTGATAGAACTCTGATGAATTTATGTCTTTAACAAAATTTAATTAGAGTACAAATCATCTAATACCATTCATTTGTTATGCTTGAAACAGACATTTTGCAAAGCAAAAAAATAACAGGAAGCACAAAGAGCAGACTCGAGGAATTGATATGCTAATGGCAGAGCATTCCAATTCCACCAAAAAGAGCAGAGATCTGTCAGATTTAGGAGAAATATTAGTTCAAACCGGCTGTCTAATTCCTGATTGGTTTAGAAATCAACTTTGAGGCATTTTCTGCACACAGTTTTCTGGAAGAATTCTGTTTGCTTTACATTGGAGTGCTTCATCTTCTTTGGAATAATTAGTTTGAGGGAATTTTAGTGCTATTGCAAGTTGTGTGATTATGTTAATTCAATCACTTGTTTGCTCAATCTTGATTATTGTATAATTACAGTACTTTCAAAAAACCTGTGAAACCTGTAGTGATTGATATTGCTATTAGTAATACATTTTAACATTTGTGAAATAGCAAACGACCCATCCTGAGTGAAATATGAACCATTTTTAGTGCAATGTGACCCATACTGAGTGCAATGTGATGCATCTTGAGTGTTATGTGACCCATCATTAGCGCAAAGTGACCCATACTGAGTGCAATTTGATTCGTCTTGAGTGTGAAGTGACCCATCTTGAGTGCAAAGTGACCTATACTGAGTGCAATGTGAAGCATCTTGAGTGTAATGTGATCCATCTTGAGTGCAAAGTGACCCATACTGAGTGCAATTTAATGCATCTTGAGTGTTATGCCACCCATTATGCATGAAATGTAGAATTTTCATGGGTGGAGTACTAGGCTGTTTCTTACATAAGAGGCACCAAACTCAGCCATACAGCTTAAAATCAAGGCAGGTTTGCAATGGCATCTCATCTGGATTATATCTGAGCCATACTCTGGGAAAACGGACATAATGCATTTGTATAAAGTGTTGTCCCAGATTAGCCTGTGAGGTTTGCCTAGGCTAATCAGGGACAGCACTTTCCGCTTAACTTGATTTTAGCTAAAAAGGGGACTTAGTTTATGCAAAATTACTGAGATAGTGGAAAGTGTTGTCTGTGATAATCATGTGCACAGGCTAATCTGGGACGACGCTTAACGCAAATGCATTATTGCAGAATTCTTCAAGAGGAAAAAAAACATCTCACTTTTATGTTTCTGAACAGATTGAAATGTCTGCATGTGATAAACAGTCCAAATTATGTTGTTGTTTTCTCTCAGTGTTATAAATGTATGCTGAGACATGTTAAATATTCTTATCAAATTGTATTTCTAATTTCATTTGTTGTAGTCATGCCCACCAGACGTCGTCATGGGTACCGCCTCGTGAGAACTGGGATCCAGGCACCGCTGCACTTCCGTATGGCTGGGAAGGGGCCCAGGACAGGAACCAGAAACCCTACTACATCAAGTAAGATCATATAGCAGATGACAGCTGTTGAACAGAACATGCTTTTCTTATAAAGCAGCATTGAAATTGAGATTTCTTTTGATCCCATTTCAGTGATTTGTTTTCCTAATTGGGAAAATTACTGGCACTGAACGAATTGGGAAATATTTATTAACAAGGGAAAAAACTGACATTGCAAAAATTCCCTTCTTGAAATCTTGAGATTGGGAGTTATGGGTCTTTTGAATTTCTTGGTATTAATTGCACAAACCTAATCAAAGATTATTTACATGCATTTCGGCTTAAAATGTTCAGTTTCAGTGCTCATTTTATTTGTTCATTTGCAGTTTATGCATGTTAGGTTTGAAATAGATGAAATTTTCTGTCCTTTTGAGAATCTTTGAACTGAAAATAGGGAATTTTGCAGGTTTCCCACAATTGAGAAAGTACCTTTTATGGGTACTTTATAAAGAAGGAAAAAACCCCACTGCATTTAGATTACCAACTGTAAATCTTTCAGATCACTGTAGATAGTCCTGTTTTTGTTCCTCTGCAATATTAGTTTACAGCAAACATATACTGTAAAAAATAATGCTAATAAACGTAAAATTGCTACATTGTAAAAACAAACACGTTATTTCTCTTGTTCAAATATAACAGCTGTCATCTCATGTTGCATTGCAAATTCTTTTTACAGTCACATGGAGAGGTACACAACCCGTGAAGACCCACGCAATGACCCGGATTATGTTGCGCCCCCTAAACCCCGCGAGGTGGAACTGCAACGGGATGCCCAGAAGGGCTTCGGATTTGTTGCGGGCAGTGAGAAACCAGTCGTTGTACGATTTGTGACCGATGGTAAGGTCAAGGTCTTGGTTGTTTGGATGGACTTTAGTGAGAAGAGCAAGGGGCTGGGGAGGTGTTTTATATTGGACAAAGTATATTTAGTATATATTACACACTGATATTTGAAATCATGGTAACACATAATGCTCCTCATCTTTCTTCCATAAGTTGAGGGATGATAAGTCAAATAATTCATATATCATGTAATCGTTTGTTAGCTCACCTGAGAACATAGGGTTCTTTTAGAGCTTTTAGGATTTCATTCTGTCCGTCATCCTTCAGTAAGTGAGCTGCGTGTGTGCTTTATTATCCCGGCCATTCGCCATTGTGCAACAGTCTGTTTTTCTGTCCGTCAGTCAGTCCGTCTGTCCATCAGGCTGTCACAAAAAGATATCAATTCAATGAATTTGCTTGTGTTTTTCTTTTAATGACCTCTCCTCTTGAACGCCACATCAGAAATAATTGAAACATCACATGAATGTTCTCGGGGTGACCTGCTTTCAAATTTGTTCAAATCATTCCGGTCCGTCACAGAGCTTTTAATAGATTTATACAATGAAAACTTCAAAAATCTTCTTTTCTGAATATGCAAGGGTCTTGAAATTCAATTATTGATGTGTAACATCAACTATTGGTCCTCCACTATGTTTGTTCAAATCATGCCTGCTAGGATTGAACATTCCCTCTCCTGATGGGTTGGTCACATGATCTTTATAGACTGATTTTATGACCCAGAGGTATAAAATTTGGCATATAATATTGCATAGTGGTCCTCAAGCTTTTTCAAATCATGCTTCTGAGTGAAAGTTCTCTTCGCCCTTGGTGTTACTTGTTTCCCTTATATGAGAAAACTTTTTTAAAATTCTACTTCAACCCCTATAGCAGGGCCTGCTCTGCTATTCGTCAAATGAGCAAATGGCTACAAATTAGAAAATTTGGCTTGAGAAATTTCCATCTGGCTATACATTTTTTTTCGATAAACCCCGTAAAACTGATAAAATGTGAAGAATTATACAATTTTGAGACAGGGGGAGCCCTGGGAAGGCTTGGTATATTACAGAGCCTTTCTTGTTCTCTTCTCTATAACTACAGGGCCAAAAGGTTTGGATTTTGTTATGTGACATGGCATGGTTAAATTCTTGTGCCTGGGTTTAAAGTTTGCCCCGCCTGAAGGTTACTTGTTTCCTGTATGGTCAAAACTGGGTGAGGGGGTATTAGGCATGTATAATCATTTGTTGGTTTTGCACCAAGTTTATTTAAATCATGCCCCTTGCATTTAAATTGTCCACACCCTGTGGGATATCTTGCTTTCCCTTACATACATTCTGCTTTAGTGGAACTTTTGTTAAAAGGAAGTTTCTTCTAAAGAACTGCGGACTGCAAAGGCTAGCTAATCTTGGTCAACACTAACCCATGGGTTAAGCCTCCTCTGTTCTGCCAGTAAATATGCTATGTACATCTAATGCTTAAAGGTTTGCGAGTAATTGCTGATAAGATGTCACAATTTATGTAGACAAACAAACCCATTGACTTCCTGAAGGTCTATTTCCACACACGTCATTACACAGTATTGTTGTTGTTGGCAGGTGGTCCCAGTGTTGACAAGCTGATGCCTGGTGACCAGATCATTAAAATCAACGGCCAGGATGTGAAGAAGGCTCCCAGAGAATTCGTCATTGACCTGGTCAGGTGGGTGCATAGAGATATTTAGAAACTGAAAGACTGTTACAATATTATATACCGATATATATATATATATATATATATATATATATATATATATATATATATATATATATATATATATATATATATATATATGCCCCCACATCCCCAACCTAGGGGTTTTCAACAATCAAAAAGGGTGTTTTAGTCAAGTTTCTTGATTGATGGATGCTTTAGAATTGAGAAGCTTTTCTCAGCTTGTTTTGACAAATTACTTCTGTCAAATTTTCGGTTGGTTTTTTTCATTCCCTCTCTACCTAATTTAGTTCCAAAAATTGAAGATGTCCTGTTTCCGTATAGCCTGATACGGGCTGTATTTGATATCAATGAAATGCAAGACAAACAGAGAGGGAGGTGGAAGCTAAGTCTCTTGGAACACTCTAGATGATTACTTTTAGTCCATTGCTGGAAGTTTTTCTTGCTGCATGATTTAGATTATTACAAATAAACCTAATTTTCATCTTATCGAAATTGTTGTACAGTTGCATGTTTTTGTGACCGTTAAAACTGTACCTTGGCTTCTGAAATTGTTGTATTTATATCAAATAGATAGGAAATTAATGTCTTTCCCCCCATGTCATTCTGGTTATCTTGAGCACATTATTTGTGCATGATTTCATTCCAATGTCACTGCTCAGGTTTTCTTACAAGTTTCAGGTTATTTCTTAATTTCAAAAAAACAACAACTGAATAATAATAATGTAAATAATAATCATGTGTCGTGATCTTCCTTACTTGTTTATATCAGAATGAGTTGAGAAGCAGTTATATAACTCTTATCCAGTGATTTTTTTCACCCAATTGGGAATGGGTCCCTTACCCATGCCATTGGGAATTTTTTGAGTCGTGAAATCACCAAATTGGGAAAAAAACGAGTCACAAAATCTTCCAATTGGGAAAAATTAAGTTTTGAATTGTACCAATTGAAGAGTGGTATTTTTATGACTTTGTTTAACTTTTGTCAGCTTTAAATGACACAGGAAAGCAACATTAACTTTAATTCACAGTCTTGCACAAACAAAAACATGCTATCGGAACTAAGATTGTTTCAGACAGAGTTCTCTGTTTTTATCTGCTTTAAATATATCAAGAATGGCGTCTTTCTTGGCTGATGAGAGTCCAGACACCCCCAGGCTGAATAGCCTTATCTGAGCACTAAGTGCTTATTTTTGTTGCAGTGTACCGCGGGGAATGGGTGGACGAAACAGATGCGGAACTTTTTACGATATTTAACACATTTAAGTAATTTAAGATATGTACCGGTAGCACCTTTTCATCACATATCTATCATCTTTTCATCACATATTTATCGTAATGATATTATCATCATCCCTATGACTGCTTTTGTAACAAAACACAAGCTTAATTCATTGGACATCTGGTATACTGTTTATCCATATACTATACATGTCCAAAATATGTACACTTGAGAATGCCTTACCTGTTTAACTTTAATTATCCATGTAAATTGTGTAACCGTTAGATAAACAACAAACAATAAACTTGCTAATCACCTGCTGGCGGTATTTATTTATTCGTGCATATATTTATATATATATATATATATGTGTGTCATACATAAATCAATACCGCCCGCAGGTAGCATGCTTTAGTAAAAATAATCCCGCTACTTGATTTTCGCTTTTCCGGTCTTGCTTCTTAAAAAGTCGGGCGACTTGATCTTCGCTTTTCTGGGATTGTATGGCCAAATCACGGGCGTTAGAATGAAATTATCGCTCTAGTCGCCCGTAGGGTAGTCTCTGATAACATACACGTATTTAATGTAGGAATGTAATGTTAAATGTTTAAACTAGTCATTGATTGAGAAGTCAAATTGGCCGAAACTTAAAACGGTCTCATAATACGTCAAGTAGGCGTTTTCGGGGATTGTTTACTCGATTTTGATTGGGATTTTCTGTATTTTTTCGGCAATTGGGACGGGACCTGTTCATTGTGGGAACTGGTCAGTATGTCATTGGGAACGGGTTCGTTTACCAGACCAGTCCAACTAAGAAGGAAAAAACACACTGTCTTATCTTAAATCAAACAGCAGATTGTGGGAAAATATAGCAATAAGTGCAAAAAGTTCAGAATTTTAAGAAATTAAATGTTTACTTTATGACTATTGGAATAAGGTTGCTGATAAATAAAAAATATTCAGAATAGGTTGCTTAGACAGGAATGTTATATTAATAAATGTGCATCAGGGTATTTTCAGCTCCTGGGGATAGGGCCTTTATTTCATATATTATTTTTGACATTTTTGGGGAACAAATCATAGCATATGGTAAGAACAGTTTGATGGGAAAACTGCAGAACTTTGTCTGAGATGTTGAGGCGTTCAGTCTTGCCTATGGCCCTTAATGTGTACCAAAAAAAAGCTCTTTGTATTTGTTTAAATAGTTTAAATGGTTATTGCATCTTGAATGTTATTGCCTTTTGCAGGTCGTGTAAGCAGACCATTTCATTAACAGTATGCCAGCCATACAATGATGTAAGTATTGTGACAGCTTCATCTATTTATATGTTAAGGCATAAAAACACTTAGGTCTCGCTCTTGCATGTGCGTAAAGAGTGGTCCCAGATTAGCCTGTGCAGTCTGCACAACCTTATATGGGAGGACACTGGATTTTTGTGAATAAGAGTTTTCTTTAAAAGAAAAATACCATAATAGCGGAAAGTGTCGTCCCTGATTGCTCAAGCTAAACTGGGACAATACTTAACGCACGCTGAAGATCTAATATGTCTTGTTCTGAGAAAACTGGGCTTAATTCGTGTGCGTAAAGTGTCACCCCAGATTAGCCTGTGCAGTCCGCACAGGCTAATCAGGGACGACACTTTCCACTTTAATGGTATCTTTAGTTTCAAGGAAGTCCCTCCTTACCGAAAATCAAGTTTAGGCGGAAAGTGTCGTCCCTGATTAGCCTGTGCGGACTGCGCAGGCTAATCAGGGATGACACTTTACGCACATGCATTATGCCCAGTTTTATCAGAACAAGACACTAATTTGCATAGAGCAAGGCTCACTTGTATAGTAAAAGACAGCTAGCTGCACCATAATGTTGGTCTTAGATCAGTTTTAACCTTTTTCCCTCTCAGAGGCAAAGTGAAAATGGCTATGTGCAAACAGCATAAAACCAGAACAGCTTGCAAGTATTTTGCTGTCTGTTCAGGTTTATGCTTTTTGCTGTTCATCAGTATCTAAGGGTTGGAAATGAAGTTTTTTAAACTTTAATCTAGTTAGAATGGTCTTTAATTAAATTTGACTTTGAAAAAGACTACAAATGCATCAAAATACGTATTTAATTGGTAAAGGATTAAAGGTCAATTTAGCCATTTTCCTATGGGCAATAGAAATTGGGATGAGGGATTCCTGTTCCAAACTGAACATACAATTTCCAGTAAATGCTTTAAGTTTTACCCCAGCTTTTGATAGAATGTTATTATCCCCTAGCCAAAGGCGGAGGTATAAAGAATTGGCATTGTCTGTCAGTTCGTCCATCGGTCTGTCCATCTGTCTGTCACAAAACCTATATTTTGCAGGGATATCAATTCAACAAATTTGCTTGTTTTCTAATGATTTCTCCTGCTAGTGACTATTGGATGTAGTGGCCCAATCATTTGGTCTCACTTGTCCATTTTTGTCGTATCATATTTACCATTTTATATTGTAACTATAAGTAATGTGGACGAATTATTTTGCTGTTACATGCATGGCCTTGTTCTTTTCTTGGTTGCTAGGTAATTATTTGAAACCTTTATTTGCATTTTACTGAAAATTGTGGGAAATCAAAATTCATTTAGGGGGAATACAATTACATTTTAAAAGTTTGTAAAAGTGTAAAAGTTTGTAAAGGGTGTATGGTAAAGACAAGATCAAGTGATCTTGCCATTACTTTTTGATCATTGTAACAGCTTTATAATTTAGCCTCGTTCTGGGGAACCACGCTTAATGCATATGAGTAGAGTATTGTCCCAGATTAGCATATGCAGTCTGCACAGGCTTGTCACGGAAGACATTTTCGGCTTTTATCGTATATCTTGTTAAGGAATTCTTTTAGCAAAAATCCAGTTTTGATACAAAGTATTGTCCTTGATAAGCCTGTGTGGGCTGCACAAGCTAATCTGCGACAATAATGTACGCATGTGCGTTAAGCCCTGTTTTCCCAGAGGGTGGCTTAATCTATATTGTGTCTCGTGATTTGAGTGCCCTCATCCATTTCTTGTCCTTCATCTTTATTGCTTTTCTCATTACCACAGTTCCATTTGGTAAGACGGGTGCATTTATATGACTGTGTTCATTTGCTTTGATCCAATCCTGTGTCAATAGATGTAACCTTGTCTCGTCATACATTAATACTAGGATAATACATTTCAAAGTTTATTATTGTATTACCATAAGATTATTATCACAATACTAGATAAATAGTATTTAAATAATAATTTGATAGTTTAAAACATGAATGGGTCTTATTTATTTTTTATAATTATAAAGTTTAATTATAAGCACATATTGTTGAAAGAAATGCGAAACTTAAAATCGGCATATGTTTTTTGATGAACAAAATATGAGGTTCAATTTAAGCTCCTTGCAATAATACCAGCATAAAACAAATTCAAATTGAGTAATGTGGTGACATTTAAACATGTCTGTTTGAACACTGATATGCAGTGTATCAGGTTGCAGGATCACATGACTGTATGGGGTTCACAACTCGATGTAAATGGATGAAAACACACAAGTTAATTTTTTTTTTCCAAATAACTTTTTAAGACAATTTTTCTGAAGAATTTCAATAAGTGCATTAAAGACAGTTTTTATGCGGATAATGACAATGTGAAAAACATCATAATTACTTAATTTAATACGCCTGTAATCTTGGCCAAAATTATATTTTTACAACATTCATTTACAAGGTTATGCTGCACGCAAAGTTTAATTTTGGAACCGATTTCAGACATATTCAATTATGTTTTCTTAAATTGTAAGATAAATTGGCATAAACTACAATAAAAACTGTCTTTCATGCAATTAAGTTTGTTAACATATTTTAATAACTTGAAATATTTGCAAAAATGAAGTTCTTAACCTTGTGTTTTCATTCTGTCCAGCCCGAAAGCAATCATTTGTGAACCCTGTTGATCCTGCACCCTGGTTACTGGGTCCTAGTTTCAATTTTGTACCATTTTTTTTAACGAATTAGGGCCTACTTACATATTTAAGAAGCATTGAAGATTGATTGTTAAATGATAGTATCTGACAAAGAATAAAGTAGATACCAGATAAGCCGTTAATCTTCACTCAGCCTGCCTCGTAAAATGTCGAGGTTTGTTTTGGATGTATGTTGGTGTGTGACCGGTTGTCCCCAATTGTGACTATTAATTTCTGTGTCGGTTAAAGATGTCAGGCTGGTTGCATATGTTACGAGACATTTTGGCCGACGTTCCCGATGTTACTGCTGAGCAGGTAGAGTAGTGCCTGCTGGGATTGTCTTTATCGTTAAATCACCACACCCCTCTGTTCACACTATGCAATCAGGCCTTTCATTTATTTGCTTGAACAATTTTTATATATTATGTTTTATCTATTGATTGAACAAAAATTAAATTTTATCTTCTATGTATTTGATTTAACTCAAAATAAATTTTAAGATAGAACGTTTAGAGCGGAGACTTTTGGTTAAAATACCGAAATGATATAATCTGTACTCAGCAGACAATTATGCCATAAGAGTTAGTAAATATATATGCTTAAATTTTTCATACTCAAAATAACTCTTAATCCAAGGGTCACCTCTGAGTGACTTTTTCAGGTGGGCATTCAAGGATCCTCTGGGACCTCTTGTTGGATATTTTATTAGATTTTAGATTGCACTTTCACAAATAGGCTGAGCTATACTTCTCATCCAAACGTAATACACTCTTCTCACACATATGTTAGGGGGCATTGTGTTAGGTCCCTGAACAAGTTCTATTACTCTGACCTGCAATATAGCTCCCTTTTTATTTAGAAATTTGGTTAAAGGTATGCAACAGTTACTACTAAATTACAATGTTCCTTTTACAGGTATTTAATTGAAACCTCATACATGTCTTTGGGATCTTAATGCATGGTCCTAGTATCAAGAAAAATCTAATTTTTTGCTCAACTGAGAAACTGAGATTAAGTCTCAAATGGACTCGAAACTCAAAAAAATATTCATTGACACCAAATTGAGCCTGATGGTCAAACTCGTCTAAAAAATTGAGAAAAAAGTCAGATTTGAGTCACAATATTGACTTAAGTATGTTATGATACAAGCCCCAAGCACTGACCAAGGCCCATAACTCTAACCTGCCATGCAGCAGAAATTTGCCCTTACTGTACTGTGGGAGTTTACATTTGCATTCAACACCTAATATCTGTGGCTGACATGCAAGCCAATCATTTTGGTCCAGTTGGGTCAAGGTCAAGATCTCTGATCTGTTACTAAAAATAGATTTAAAAAATGTGCACTCAATTTCTTAAGTTATTAAGTTATTATTGTGCTCAAATTGAATGTTTAGGTTAGTTACATGCTGGTCTAGAGATGGATTCCATTAGGGGCTGGTGGGGTCAATGGGGCTAGTGGGGTCAAGGTCACTGTTGCAAAAAATAGAAAGAGTTTCTGCAATTACTTAAGTTTGGATGAAGGTATTGTGTTGTAAGTTTGTTTGTAGGCATCTTACATGTAGACTAAGGGTGAGCTTAAAAAATGTTCAACTTTAAGTTTACAAACAAATAAATAAATACTACAGATATTCAACCTGAAAATGTCTTATCGGTCATTTTATCAAGGGACTGACAGAAAAAGTATATTATGCTATCAAAGAGTGAGCATAGTCAAGAGGTCTGTCCTAGGACTCCTCAAGTTAACAAGTCTATTTGTTATAAGTGACATAATAATTTCTGTATTTGTATAATGTTAACACTGGGGTTATGTAACATTTTATTGTGATATGGCTTCAATATTTAGTGGCCATTATTAAAATGCATTGCTATTATCATGAATGGCAGCTGATGGTGGTTCCAATGTGGATTGTTTGCATTTAAGATTGACATGGTAGTGATTGTTTATGAACCTTTCTCTTGGAAAATGTGGCGTAATGCATATATGCATCAGCAGTCTGCACAGGCTAATCAGGGAGGACACTTTCCGCTTCAGATGATTTTTTATTAAATGGAAATATTTTCATAGGGACAATCTAGTTAAGTGGAATTTGTTGTCCCTGATAAGTCTGTGCAATGTGGGCAAACCCTTTATTGTTGTCCCTGATAAGTCTGTGCAATGTGGGCAAACACTTTAGTGTTGTCCCTGATAAGTCTGTGCAATGCGGACAAACACTTTAGTGTTGTCCCTGATAAGTCTGTGCAATGTGGGCAAACACTTTAGTGTTGTCCCTGATAAGTCTGTGCAATGTGGGCAAACCCTTTAGTGTTGTCCCTGATAAGTCTGTGCAATGTGGGCAAACACTTTAGTGTTGTCCCTGATAAGTCTGTGCAATGTGGGCAAACACTTTAGTGTTGTCCCTGATAAGTCTGTGCAATGTGGGCAAACACTTTAGTGTTGTCCCTGATAAGTCTGTGCAATGTGGGCAAACACTTTAGTGTTGTCCCTGATAAGTCTGTGCAATGTGGGCAAACACTTTAGTGTTGTCCCTGATAAGTCTGTGCAATGTGGGCAAACACTTTAGTGTTGTCCCTGATAAGTCTGTGCAATGTGGGCAAACACTGTACTCACATGCATTCAGCCCTGTTTTCCCAGAGCCAGGCTCAAATTGTAGATTCTACATGTATGTTTGACTTACTAATGATACATTTGCACTTCCAGCATGGGGAGCAAGGAGAACTTATATTATTTACGTTTATTTATACTTTGAGAGTTGAGAGTTAACTGATACATCTGCTAAATATTATTTCCAGATATGCTAGTTTAGCACTCGACTCTCACATGCATGCCTAGGCTGGGATAATTCTGAAGTCCTCTTCTGCCCACCATTTTTTTCAGATTTCAGATTTACTCATATTGTGTTTTTTTTTTTTTTTATAAAGTAAATTTCCACCACTTGAAATAAAATTTTATTTATATGCTGATTTGTACATTAACTTTAAAAGGATGCCCGTTAGAAAAGCTTTTTGCTAAATGTGTATTTTGTAGTGCTTATGATAAATTCTAATGTGTCCTCAAATTTTAATTGTCACAAATAGCAAATGAACCTTGTTTAGGGTAAACTGGTCTTAATGAATGCCAGTGAGGTATCGCAGAAGATAAACTGGTCTTAATGAATGCCAGTGAGGTATCGCAGACTGGTCTTAATGAATGCCAGTGAGGTTTTGCAGACTGGTCTTAATGAATGCCAGTGAGGTATCGCAGACTGGTCTTAATGAATGCCAGTGAGGTATCGCAGTAAACTGGTCTTAATGAATGCCAGTGAGGTATCGCAGAAGACTGGTCTTAATGAATGCCAGTGAGGTATCGCAGAAGATTAGCCTGTGCCAGGGAGGACACTGCATCTAAACTGACTTGCTTAAAAAAAAAGCCAAAAGTGTTGTCCCTGATTGAGCCTGTGCAGACTGCCTGCTATTTCCTTTTTGTTAATTATATTACTCTGTATTATCCCCACTAGCTCTATTTCTTTTGTTGTTTCCTCACCCACCAGTTAGAAAGGTCTTAAATTAAATATAGTTTTCTAAGGGACTACAAATGCGTAGAAAAAAACGTATCTAAGTTGTGAAGGGCTAATCCAGGTTATCCCAGAGGGAGGCACATATATACAAATGATGGTAAATATTACTAGATTTATAAAATCAAATCATAATGCATAGTTTCGAAGACAGACCAAAGTTAGTTTTGCATGCCTGATCATTTTGATTTACTTATCTTTCATTTATTGAATTTTTTTAAATAGTTTTGGATGGTTATTGTATTTCATTATTTGATATTGACCAATTTAGAAAACAAGTTTGAATTTCTGTTTTTGTTGATCCTATTAGTTTTTTAACATTTTTTCATGGGGTATATTAACAAGACTGGTGATTTTTATGAAAGTTTTTGTTTAAAGAAAGTCTCTTCTTAGCGAAAATGTATGCGGAAAGTGTTGTTCCTGATTAGCCTGTGTGGACTGCTTAGGCTAATCTGGGACGACACTTTACGAACATTAATTAAACCCCCTTTTTACAGCGCACGGGCCATATTCTGAAAGTAAGCATTAAAGTTTTGTATTCCTGTGATATTGTTATGCCCCTGGTAGGGTGGCATATAGAATTCAGACTTTCTGTTCGTCGGACATTTCGTTTTCTGCAGGTTTTGTATGCAACACTTTCAGATTTCATGACCTACTGATGAAGTGTAAGGTTTTTTCCTGTGCACTGATTTTTAGCGCAGTTATGGGTTTTGGACTTTTACATTTTTTGTGTAATAACAATTACTGTGTTCCGGAGGTTTTTTACGCAATCCTTTTAGATATTGAGCTGATATTTGGTATGTGAGTCTACCTACATGACTTAAAAAATGATGAAGTGTGAGTTTTGTTCCGCTCAATTGATTTTTTGGGAAGTGATGGGCCTTGGATTTGACAATTTTCTCTTGAATAGCTGCTGGTCAAAGCGCAATCTGGGTCATTTTGTTTTACAAACACAGGTCTTGTTAAAAATTATTGGCCTTTCGTAATGAAAATGTACACAAATATTCCTTGAAGGGTCCTCCACAAAACTAGTGCACATGATTATGCTTAACTGCACACAAATATTCTTAAGGGTCCTTTACAAAACTTATGCACATTACTATGCTTAACTGCACAATATGGTCCATGTAGCTAGAAATACAATTTTTATGCCCCCGGATCGAAAGATCGGGGGTATATTGTTTTTGGCCTGTCTGTCATTGTATGTGTGTGTGTGTCCCAAAACTTTAACCTTCTTCATAACATTTGCAATATAAAACATAGCAACTTGATATTTGACATGCATATGTATCTCATGGAGCTGCACATTTTGAGTGGTGAAAGGTCAAGGTCAAGGTCATCCTTCAAGGTCAAAGGTGAAAAAGAGAGCAAAAAAGCGGCGCATTCGGGGACATTGTGTTTTTGACAAACACATCTCTTGTTTCTTAATTTTTTTCTTCCAATATCACCAACTTTTTCATTAGGTTGTCCATTATCGAAACTGTTAAAAAATGGTCTTCTCAATAAACCTGTCTGAACTTAACATAGAATGTTTTTAATCAGAGGGGGTAATCAGGTGATAGTCAAGATGGCGACGTCCACGCAGAGACAGTTAGTTTTCGCTGTTTTATACCCTTTATTACTCGTGTTTATTTTTTAAAGGACGTTCACTTTCCAGCGATAACAGTTAAAAAGTGATTAGCGTTTATTTTGTATTTAAATTCGCTTTATATCTCGACTTTGCTCCCCACAAATTTTCTTTGTGGAGCCCTCATTAGGTCATCCCGCTAAGAAATTTCCCATTGAGTAAAGTCGATATTTAGAGCGAATATTGCGATGAAATAAATGCCAGTATCTTTCTTGCTAATATGGCTGGTAAGTAGGTGGAATATAGGTGAAGGGTATAAAATGGTGAAAAATACCGGCCTCGGCATGGACTTGGTAATCACGTGATTACCCCCTCTGTTAATCAGGTTTCTCCATTTTTGTCTTGTCACTTATATTTGTTGATTTGAAGAAAAGTCCAATACAGATCATTGTTTATTATGACCATGAATTAATTGTTCATATGCATTTATTGTATTTGTTGGTAACCACCTGCAGATTTGCGTTACTTTACAATTAGTGAATGCAAGTATATGAACAGATTAATTTCATTTGCTTTTGCATGAGGATCAAGTTTGGTGCAAGTTTTTTGTCCAGTTGAATCTTTAGTAAGTAAATTAGGGATATCTCAGGATCAATATCTTTGTGAAATATACTTATCGTTATAATACTAAGTATTTTAAGTTGTATTTATTGCACATAATTCTTCAACAACCCAATTATTAACATAGCATGAGTGTCCAGTAATTTAAACCAGCCTCATCCAGACGCCAGTTTAAGCCCAAGCCCCACTAATGACATACTACTTTCGGTGTTGAATCCTTACATGTTCTGCCATTGTTATTACAGTCATGCCGCAGGTCAGCCCTGCTAACTGCAGCGAAGAAGGACAAGCTGAAGAAGAACCCATCGAGGGTGCGCTTCTCCGAAGATGTCGATGTGAGAAGAGTCTCATTGCCAACGGTGGGAAGCCCAACACTTTTGTTTATGAGCTTCGATCTGGGAAATCAGGGCTTAATGCAAATGCATAATGTTGTATGAAATCAGCCTGTGCAGTCCACACAGGCTTATCAGGAACAGAACTTTCCCCTTTTATAGTATTTTTGGTTTTAAAGGAGTCTTTTGTTATAAAAAATCCAGTTAGGAGGAAAGTGTTGTCCCTTATTAGCCTGTGCAACTGCACAGACTTATATGTGATGACACTTAACACACAGGCATTGGACACAATTTTAGTAGGGGAATGCTCAAATGTATTGTTAAAAACAAATAACACAGCTGCAAATCAAAATTATGGACACATTCATGTTTCTTGAGTCAATGAGAAGGGAATGTGCCAGAAATGTTTAGTATAAATTTGATATAATAACTGTATACGTGTCATATGATGCTGCCGTGTTAAATATGGACACAAAATAGTGATATTAGACATAAGATATGTATTCTGATTTCAACACAGTCCTGTTAAGGTTGCTTGTTATTGAGTTAGATATTAAATATATTAGTTCCTCGCAATATTTTCTGTATGACTCTGCTTTGAAGTTTCACAGCTAACGTGATGCATTGATGTCATATCTATTTCAGGATAGCATTGCTACTGAGGATAGCACATATGTGCCTTTCATTCCAAATGTTCTGAAAGTGTTCCTGGAAAACGGGCAAACCAAGTCCTTTAAGTATGACAACAAAACAACGGTCAAGGTAGGATATATTATTGAAATTTTCTGTCAAAAATTAATTCAAATGCTGTAATGATTTTGATCAATTATATGCAAAATATTAGTATATTAGATAACCTGACCACCATCACTATAATATAACACTAAAGCTATCGCTGGTTTACCAGTGCGTATTCCATTTTCCTCTGATATAAATAATGCATTTGGGGTATGCTTGCACAAAAATGGAACGTGAAGTCCATTAACAAAATGGAGTCCCTAATCAAGCAGTGCTGATTGCATAGGCTGATGCAGGAAGACAATAAAAGGGTTTGTTGAAGCCAACTGTATTGGAACAAACCTGCTTTCTTGCCCAGGAAAAAATCAAGAAAATCAGTGTATTATTTCCTGTTAATAAGCACCCTTATGTGGTCACAGTGCAGTGACCCAAATTAGCAGTAATCATAACACAGATGCAAAAAATATGTTTCAGTTAATAGTTGATAAGTCATTTGAGGGAAAACATTGGAGATATAGAGAATATAATGTGAGTTTTGGATAAAGAGTAAGTTTATTATGCGAGGCTTAGAACTAATGTAGCGCAAGGCTTGCCGGGCGCTTACATGGTTCGAGCCGAGCATGATAAGCTTGATCTTTATCCAAAACTCACATAATATTCTATTTAGCCTATTAGTTCCTCCCTTTTTTATGCGCCCGGTAGGGTGTCATATAGCATTTGAACTGTCTGTCCGTCCGTCCATCAGTCTGTCAGTCCGTCCGAAAACTTTAATCATTGGCCATAACTTTTGCAATATTGAAGATAGCAACTTGATATTTGGCATGCATGTGTATCTCATGGAGCTGCACATTTTGAGTGGTGAAAGGTCAAAGTCAAGGTCATCCTTCAGGGTCAAAAGTAAAAAAAATACAATCCAAGGGAAGTAATAAGCTTTAAAAGGGAGATTATTTCTAATTCAACTGTCAAATGATATATTGAAATTTTATTTAAAAGTGGCGCAATAGGGGGCATTGTGTTTCTGACAAACACATCTTTTGTTCTATTAATAATTATATAATATCGCATTTTTTGACGATTGTATCTTTCCTTAGTTGACAAAAACAGATTCTCCAATTTTTGGAAAAACCTTAATCTGATCTTAAAATAGCGATAGTATAAAGCTAAAGTTTATACGATCATGGTTTTACTATTGATTTTCATCTGGTAATAGGATAAAAAGCTATTTATTGGTAGATCACCGAGTGAAATATGCCCACCCTGTGGAGGGGCCAGACATTCTGTAAAATGGGCCTTTATCACCAATCCATCCAGTTTGGATTTGTCACATGCCTCAAATAATTATTTGAGCTTGGGAAAAGGGGGCTTACTTAATTTGCATAAAGTGTCGTCCCTGATTAGCCAATTGATTCCGCACAGGCTAATCAGGGATGACACTTTCCACCTAAACTGGATTTTTGCCAAGAAAAAAATTCATTTAATTGAAAAATACCATTTAATCGGAAAGTATTGTCCCTGATTCTGGGACAACACTTTACACACACGCATTATGCAACTCTTTCCCAGTTGGAGACTCACTTCTTTTATAGGATGTTGTGAACTCAATACAAGAGAAGCTGAGTATAAAGGATGTGGTCCATTTCAACCTGGTGCTGCACAACATGAAGAGCCTGATGCCCGGACGTATGACACTGCTGCAGGATCACGAGACCGTGTCTGAGGTGAGGGGTCGAACTCCGTGCTATAGTGCGGCGTCTCAACCCATTCCCGCTTAGAAGCACATTGACAATGGCTTTAATGCAAACAGCATTAAACCAGAACAGCCTACGAGAAACTCGTAGTCTTTTCAGGTTTTGTGCTATTTGCTGTGCATCAGTACCTTCAGGTTGGAAATAAGGCGTTTAAGACTTGTATCAAGTAAGAAAGGTTTTGAATCAATTTTGATTTTCTACGGCACAACAATCATGTCAAAACATGTATCAAAGTGATGATGGGTATAATAGGCAAGATTAATTGGAAAAGGGAATACAGGAGAAAATGTTATATATGCTTTTGATATTGTCTTGATTCTTCATCACAGCTTCAGTATGTGTTTATAGGTAGGGTGGCACATAGCAGTCGAACTTTGATGTTTGGTGAAGATATTGTCCTTGGACATAGAAATTTTCTCTATAAGAACTGTTTTCGGGAGTTTTATTACACAACGCTTTGAGATATTGAGCTGATTTTTGGTATGTGAGTCTACCTGCATTACTTAAAGGTAAGTGTGAAGATGATGATGATGATGATGATGATGATGATGATGATGATGATGATGATGATGATGATGATGATGATGATGTCATGACATGACATGACATAAATATGACTAAATATACAAATACAATTTTTATGCCCCCCATCGAAGAAGAGGGGGAGTATTGTTTTGCACATGTCGGTCTGTCTGTATGTCCGTCCACCAGATGGTTTCCGGATGATAACTCAAGAACGCTTATGCATAGGATCATGAAACTTCATAGGTACATTTATATGACCCCTATTGATTTTCAGGTCACTAGGTCAAAGGTCAAGGTCATGGTGACCCGAAATAGTTAAATGGTTTCCGGATGATAACTCAAGAACGCTTACGCCTAGGATCATGAAACTTCATAGGTACATTGATCATGACTCGCAGATGACCCTTATTGACTTTCAGGTCACTAGGTCAAAGGTCAAGGTCATGGTGACTTGACACAGTAAAATGGTTTCCGGATGATAACTCAAGAAAGCTTACGCCTAGGATCATGAAACTTCCTAGGTACATTGATCATGACTCCCAGATGACCCCTATTGATTTTCAGGTCACTAGGTCAAAGGTCAAGGTCACAGTGCAAAAAAATGTATTCACACAACGGCTGCCACTACAACTGACAGCTGACAGCCCATATGGGGGGCATGCATGTTTTACAAACAGCCCATGTTCTTTCAAAAGTAACAAACCCTTTTACATGTATTATAGTAATATCTTGTTTACTTACAGCAATGCATTATTCCAAGGTTTCAAATCCAAATCAAACAAGATTCTAACCAAACAATTTGTTCTTTTCAGATTGCCAGTCGACCAGGGGCTCGCCATTTCCGCTGCCTGTTCCGAGTCATGTATGTCCCACGTGACTCGTATGATCTACTCAAACATGACCCGATCGCTTTCGAGTACTTCTACATTCAGGCATGTTATCCGACTCCTTTTTCTTTTATTTTATGGAATGATTGATGACTCTTACAGTTAGTGATTAAACATTAGAGCAGCGAGGTATGCAGTGTGGATAATATACTCAGTGTCCTTTGCTTGATTGGTTATTTTTGTAGTATTCAAAAATAGCTTAAAGGGGCCTTTTTGCAGATTTTGGCATGTTTTGAAGTTTGTCATTAAATGCTTTATATTGATAAAAGTAAACATTGGATCTACAAAGCTCCAGTAAAAAATCAAGAATAAAATTAAAAAAAAAAAAAAAAAGGTAACCCCAGCAGGACTCGAACCACTGACCCCTGGCGTCCTGGAGTAAAAAGTCTGCGCTTTAGACCACTCGGCCATACTTCCTTATGCAATGTAAGATGTATTTTATACTTCATATAGTTTCTCCTCGTAGTTTCCCAAAATATAACGACAACAACAGAACTCTCCAAATTATTCGATCGTTTCGCATTGCAACGCTTTATAATTTTCCGGTTTTTAAATCGTCAAAAGATGCATATAAAGGCTATTTTAGAGCATGGTTAATGTTCAGTATTACGGTTTCCTCACAAATATAAAAACTAAAACGAAAATTTGCGAATATGAAACAACTTTTTTCAATTTTGTCAATTTACCAAAACATGAAAAGGCCCCTTTAAATAAAACTTTTTCTTGTCAAATAATTGCAAGCTCATTTGGTACAGCATTAGACGTGAGGATGTGGGTTATGAAATTCCTTTTTGATCTTTTCATAATAATTTCACCTCATTGGTGCAAAAAGGTGCCTTCTTATCTTGGAAAATGGGGCTTAATGCACATGCATAAGTGCTCTCCCAGCTAAGGCTTTGATGTCACTATGCGCCTGTATTAAGCCCCATTTTCCTGGAGCAGGGCTCATTTATATTGCCATCTTTCACACCTCTTATTCAAGTAGAGCTATAATTACCCTGCAAAAGTGTTCGCTCATGGACCACTCACTACGTAATGATTAAAATACTGCTAAACATATGTGAAAAAGCTCAGACTAAACATTTAGTCTTATAGCTGACAGTGGTGTAACAGTAATGGACAGTATCCGCCTTGCTATTGACAAGTCTTGGTACCGTATTCACAAACCCATTCTTGGCCTTAAGAATACAGAAAAGTCTTTGACTCAATGAAATTACCTCAGAGTTTGCATATATACAGGCTAAAATGGTGCTTATAGCATTACCATACTGTTCTTAAAGAAGAAGTTAAAGGTATTGACTGCTATGCTAGACATTACTTTCAAGCGGTTAAGTACATTACAGATCTAAGAATATTCTTTTTTTTTTTTACTGAAGTTTAAGCATCAGTTGGTGAATATGGGCCCAGGGTTTGACTCCCTATTTGGGAGTGTTCTCATGTTATTTTCATGTATACCAAGTACTGTTTTTCTCAGGAAACTGACTGGTTCTCATGATATTTTCAAATATACCAAGTACGTTTTTCTCTTTAAACTGATTCTTAGGATCTGTTCACATATACCAAGTGCTGTTTTTCTCAGGAAACTGGCTTGTATTAATGATCTGTTCACATATACTAAGTGCTTTTTGTCTCCTACCGGTGAAACTGGAAGGGACTTCTGGTTTGCGCTCCGTGTGTCAGTCTGTCCGTCACACTTTTCTGGATCCTGCGATAACTTTAAAAGTTCTTCATATTTTTTCATGAAACTTGAAACATGGACAGATGGCAATATGGAGAGTATGCACGTCATTTCATTTTGTTCCAACGTCAATAATTCTGGTTGCTATGGCAACAAATAAAAAATTTATTTTTTTATTATTTTTTTTTACTCACAATGGTGAAGTTTCACCGGTAGGGGACAATATTGCTTAGCAATCTTTTGTTTTCTCTGGAAACTGACTCAAAAGTGTCAATTTCAAAATTCATTAAATTCAGTCATACTGAAATAAGTATGTTAAAACTTAACTAACAACCCTATTTTTCATCTCTCAGTGTGTGAACGACGTGTTGCAAGACCGTTTTACGACCGAGCTCAAGCAGGAAACGTTGATGCGTCTCTCAGCCCTCCATATTCAACAACACGCCATGAGCAACAACATCACGGGCAAAATCAACATCAAATCCATAGAGTGTGTATTTTCTGAACCCTTTCCCACACAGAAGCAATGTGAAAATTTCTATGTGCAGACAGCATAAAACCAAAACAGCCTGTGAGTCACTCGCAGTCAGTTCAGGTTTTCTGCTGTTTGCTGTTCATCAGTATCTAATGGTTGGAAATGAAGCCTTTAAAACTTGAATATAGTAAGAAAGGTCTTAAATTAAATTGAACTTTCTAAGGGACAAAAAATGTGTAAAAATACTTATATAAGTGGTAAATGGTAAATCATTACTCCGCCCGGGATTAAGGGCCTGTAATTCATTGGTGTTGTTTTCTACCAACACTTAAGAATTCCAAATGTTGATGTTGTCATGTTGTGAATATTCACATTGATTTTTCATTCTGACCTGTCGGGCATTTTGCTGAAAATAGTTTGTGCATATTAAATCAATCCAAATTTGAATTGAGGATTAAACAAACAAAAACATTTGTTGATGCATGCAATGTAATTCACATATTCAATTCCAAGACCTCTGTCCTGTAAAGTAACGCACACGATGCACCAGTGTATTTACTTCAGGAAATTAGAGAAGATGTGTGTTTATGTAATTCATAAACGCATTTATAGTTAATATTGGCCAGAAATTTAAAGTTTTTATGCCCCGGAAAGATAGATCGGGGGTATATTGTTTTTGTCCTGTTTGTCTGTCATTCTGTCCCAAAACTTTAAGGTAACAGTAAAGTTTTGCAATAACTTTTGAACATAGCAACTTAATATTTGGCATGCATGTGTATCTCATGGAGCTGCACATTTTGAGTGGTGAAAGGTCAAGGTCATCCTTCAAGGTCAAAGGTCAAAATTTTAAAACTTTAATATATTTAAGTTTTGCAATAACTTTCGAAATATTGAACATTACAACTTGATATTTGGCATGCATGTGTATCTCATGGAGCTGCACATTTTGGTGGTAAAAGGTCAAGGTCATCCTTCAAGGTCAAAGGTTGAAAATTTAAAAATTCAATATAGTAAAGTTTTGCAATAACTTTTGAAATATTGAACATAGCAACTTGATATTTGCTATGCATGTGTATCTCATGGAGCTGCACATTTTGAGTGGTGAAAGGTCAAGGTCAAGGTCATCCTTAAAGGTCAAAGGTAACAAAAGCGGTGCATTAGGGGGCATTGTGTTTTTGACAAACACATCTCTTTTTTTCTAATACACTGACCACTGACTAAGATAAAGGTGATATGAAAGATTGTTTTAGGTGTCATGGTGGGACAGTCACGCTTTGGGGTCAAATGTCCCATTAATTTTCATGGAATGTCCTGATTTGTTCCTGAAAAAATATATAGCAAATATGTCTAACAATTGTGTCCTTTTGTTTTTTAGGAAAGAGTTTGGTCTAGAAAAGTTTGTTCCACAGTCAATTCGCGAAGCTTTCAAGATCAAAGACTTGAGAAAGGTGCTGGCTCAATGCTTAAAAATGAATGCGAATCTCACTGCTCCCGGTCAGAAACAACTCACAGCTCTGCAGGCTAAACTCCACTATATGAAGATAGTTAGTGAACTCAAGACATTTGGAAGCAGAGTGTTCATGGTGACACTACTGGTAATTTTCATATGAGCTTGTGGCTATATTTGTATCGCAATTTTCATTGAGCAATTTATGGTATACAAGTTTGAATTTACGGCTCAAATAGTTTTCAGCAAAGTATTTGATATCTGCTGAATAAACTTTTGAATTGACTTTACCAGCCTCTGTTTATGGCTCCGCTCGCAGAAGCATCAGCATAAATGGGTATTCTTAAGTTCATTTATAAAGGTGGTAAGCAGAGACCTTACTCTTTGTTTACAAAGTTTCGTAGAGAAATAGAGAAAACCCTTTCAACAATTCTTTTGATTCTTAAATTCCTTGGGCAACGGCTAGATATGTGATAAGATCTGTTTACATTTTAAAAAAATTACGTTTAAATATTGCTAAAATATTAAGTATTTTACACTTTTATAAGCATAAAAGATTTTTATACATGTATTATCAACAAACAAAAAATTATGGACAACATTGTCTGAAATTTTGTCTTAAACCTTTCCCACTCAGAAGCAAAATGAAAATTGCTATGTGCAAACAGCATAAAACCAGAACATCCTGCGAGTAACGCGCAGTCTGTTCAGTGTTTATGCTGTTTGCTGCTCATCAGGTTGGAAGGGTTGGAAATGAAACCTTTAAGACTTTAATCTAGTAAAAAAGGTCTTTATTTGATTTAACTTTCTAAGGTACTACAAATGCGTCAAAATACATATCTAAGTGGTAAAGGGTTAATGAATTGCTGGACATTTCAGGATAAGAAGACAGAGGCCATGATTCTTGTTGGGCCCAAGTCTGGTATCAGTCTAGTCACAAATGTTCGCTCCTATACGGTAAGATTTTGTTTCTGTTACAATAGCTACCATTGTAATTGAACTGAGTTAAATGATCTGGGTAGAAAGTATGCATGTTTTTTGTTAAAGAATGATTTTGTAGGGTGTTCTGTTAATGGGGCAAATAGCTAAAATGGTGATAGGATTAAAATGTGTTTCAGTAAAGCAGCAAAAGAAGCAAATAATTATGTTTCAAATGACATATTGTAGTCAAAGACTAAAAACTTTATTGATGTTAGAATATAGCATTGACAATAAATGTTATGTGGTTGTAATTAGAAGTGTGATTCATTTTGCATGTAATAAATCATTCATGAGATGGATCTTGTGGAAATTGGGCCTAATGCATGTGCTTACAGTGTCATTCCAAATAAGACTGCGGAGTCAGCACACAAAATCAAAATACCTTTAAAGTAGAAATTGCTTTCTCTTATAAGGGTGTGCAGACTTCACATGCTTATCTGGAACGACTCTTTGTGCCCATGCAGTAAGCACAGTTTCCCAGAGTCAGACTCGAATGTTTGTGATCGTATGTTCAAAATAATCATATCATCGCATTAACTATGCATGACTTGTACACGTAGGATTATGTAAGAGCCACGAAGTCGGAGGTAAGGGTATATAAAAAGGCCGTGCTCGGTAAAAAGGGGGTTTCATGCATGTGCGTAAAGTGTCTTCCCAGATTAGCCTGTGCAATCCGCACAGGCTAATCAGGGACGACACTTTCCATTTTTATGATATTTTTTGTTTAAAGAAAGTCTTCTTAGCAAAAATCCCGTTTAGGTGAAAAGTGTCGTCCCTGATAAGCCTGTGCAGACTGCACAGACTAATCTGGAAGGACACTTCACACACATGCATTAACCCCCTTTTCTCAGAGTGAGGCTTGAATATCGTAATATTTCATTAGTTTTAGTCAGGTTCATATGTCTGTGCATGGTGTTAGATAGGAATTCATGGTACCAATGTTGTTGACCTCTCTCTCAGTGCTTTATCTTAATATATCATCAGTATACATATACATGTAAGGGAAATTCACTATTAATTTAATTGCATGCATATAATTTTACAATACAAATATTTGTCTATTTTTATTAATATTCTTTAGTGTCTATTGTTTTAAGATTTTATAAATTAACTATGACACAGTAACTAATTGTATTATCTTAAAACATAAGTATTTGGACATTTTTAGAATAAATTAATAAAAAGTTGTGTAGCATTTTAAGAAAAGCATAAAGAATTTCATTGTATTTGAATGTTATCTGTATAAACCAGAATTTCCTTGCTAACAACAATGTAAGATTTAACATTCTCCTGTATACAGAGAGACATGTACTTGATTATGATTATATTTGAAAATGCCTAATAATGCTTGTAACTATTGTTTTTTCTTGGAAAATAGTGTGCTTATGATGTGGGTTTAAACTACTAGTCAAAATGTTTGCAGTATTATAGTATTTTTTTTTCTAAGTAGAGTCAATGGTTAATTTGCTTTGTTCAGAACATTTTCAATTTCTTGGATTTGTCTTTTGTGCTTTACCCCTATAATTGACATATGAGGCATGTCATGCAAAAATGGGTATTATGCCATGTACTGCCAGGGTAGCTCCAGACTGGGTATTATGCCATGTACTGCCAGGGTAGCTCCAGACTGGGTATTATGCCATGTACTGCCAGGGTAGCTCCAGACTGGGTATTATGCCATGTACTGCCAGGGTAGCTCCAGACTGGGTATTATGCCATGTACTGCCAGGGTAACTCCAGACTGGGTATTATGCCATGTACTGCCAGGGTAGCTCCAGACTGGGTATTATGCCATGTACTGCCAGGGTAGCTCGAGACTGGGTATAATGCCATGTACTGCCAGGGTAGCTCCAGACTGGGTATTATGCCATGTACTGCCAGGGTAGCTCCAGACTGGGTATTATGCCATGTACTGCCAGGGTAGCTCCAGACTGGGTATTATGCCATGTACTGCCAGGGTAGCTCCAGACTGGGTATTATGCCATGTACTGCCAGGGTAGCTCCAGACTGGGTATTATGCCATGTACTGCCAGGGTAGCTCCAGACTGGGTATAATGCCATGTACTGCCAGGGTAGCTCCAGACTGGGTATTATGCCATGTACTGCCAGGGTAGCTCCAGACTGGGTATTATGCCATGTACTGCCAGGGTAGCTCCAGACTGGGTATTATGCCATGTACTGCCAGGGTAGCTCCAGACTGGGTATTATGCCATGTACTGCCAGGGTAGCTCCAGACTGGGTATTATGCCATGTACTGCCAGGGTAGCTCCAGACTGGGTATTATGCCATGTACTGCCAGGGTAGCTCCAGACTGGGTATTATGCCATGTACTGCCAGGGTAGCTCCAGACTGGGTATTATGCCATGTACTGCCAGGGTAGCTCCAGACTGGGTATTATGCCATGTACTGCCAGGGTAGCTCCAGACTGGGTATTATGCCATGTACTGCCAGGGTAGCTCCAGACTGGGTATTATGCCATGTACTGCCAGGGTAGCTCCAGACTGGGTATTATGCCATGTACTGCCAGGGTAGCTCCAGACTGGGTATTATGCCATGTACTGCCAGGGTAGCTCCAGACTGGGTATTATGCCATGTACTGCCAGGGTAGCTCCAGACTGGGTATTATGCCATGTACTGCCAGGGTAGCTCCAGACTGGGTATTATGCCATGTACTGCCAGGGTAGCTCCAGACTGGGTATTATGCCATGTACTGCCAGGGTAGCTCCAGACTGGGTATTATGCCATGTACTGCCAGGGTAGCTCCAGACTGGGTATTATGCCATGTACTGCCAGGGTAGCTCCAGACTGGGTATTATGCCATGTACTGCCAGGGTAGCTCCAGACTGGGTATTATGCCATGTACTGCCAGGGTAGCTCCAGACTGGGTATTATGCCATGTACTGCCAGGGTAGCTCCAGACTGGGTATTATGCCATGTACTGCCAGGGTAGCTCCAGAATGGGTATTATGCCATGTACTGCCAGGGTAGCTCCAGTCATGCCACAATGGGTATTATGCCATGTACTGCCAGGGTAGCTCCAGACTGGGTATTATGCCATGTACTGCCAGGGTAGCTCCAGACTGGGTATTATGCCATGTACTGCCAGGGTAGCTCCAGACTGGGTATTATGCCATGTACTGCCAGGGTAGCTCCAGACTGGGTATTATGCCATGTACTGCCAGGGTAGCTCCAGACTGGGTATTATGCCATGTACTGCCAGGGTAGCTCCAGAATGGGTATTATGCCATGTACTGCCAGGGTAGCTCCAGTCATGCCACAATGGGTATTATGCCATGTACTGCCAGGGTAGCTCCAGACTGGGTATTATGCCATGTACTGCCAGGGTAGCTCCAGACTGGGTATTATGCCATGTACTGCCAGGGTAGCTCCAGACTGGGTATTATGCCATGTACTGCCAGGGTAGCTCCAGAATGGGTATTATGCCATGTACTGCCAGGGTAGCTCCAGACTGGGTATTATGCCATGTACTGCCAGGGTAGCTCCAGACTGGGTATTATGCCATGTACTGCCAGGGTAGCTCCAGACTGGGTATTATGCCATGTACTGCCAGGGTAGCTCCAGACTGGGTATTATGCCATGTACTGCCAGGGTAGCTCCAGACTGGGTATTATGCCATGTACTGCCAGGGTAGCTCCAGACTGGGTATTATGCCATGTACTGCCAGGGTAGCTCCAGACTGGGTATTATGCCATGTACTGCCAGGGTAGCTCCAGACTAGCCTTCGCTAATGAGACCACATGCCTGCTAATGACACTATAAAACCTTTCTTGAATTTATAGGGAACAGGGAAGCTCCTGACCTGGTCTGGAGCTTTGCTAGCTGCATACGGCATAACACCCATTTTTGCATGACATGTTACATAAACAGAATGAGTAGTAAAGACAGCTGGCATACAGAATTAGTTAGGGACCCTTTTACTCTGGATAACATGGCTTTAAGTAGGTAGTGCTTAGACCATTTGGAAAATTAGTCTTTTGCCAAAATATTTTGGAAATCATTATCTGAAATGTTATAATATAAGCACTGAGCATTTAGTGAAAAAGTTTTCGGTTTTAAAGTATGAGGTGGTCTCTGGCAAAACAAGGCATAATGCATATTTCAAGTGTTGTCCCAGAGTAACTTGTGGAGACTGTATCTGCACTGGTTTATCTGGGACTACACTTTCTGCTTTTATGGCACTTTTTATGCCCCCGGATCACTGCAAATGATTTATGAAAATTGTGTCGGAATTAGACGACTGTAAAAATAACCCGACTTTGCGCTATATGGCTTCAAAGCGGCGCAGTAGGAGCATTGTGTTTCACAAACACAGCTCTTGTTGTTTAAAGGAAGTCTCTTCTAAAGGGGAAATGTTATCCTGATAATCATGTGCAGACTGCACAGGCAAATTTGAAATGACTATGTACGTATATGGATTAAGAAGGGGGTCGTTTTAGTTTGAACACAACTATAAATCTGTTGTTTAATCTTTTTATTCCCTGTATGTTTAAACAGAATATAAAGCAAATTTGTATTTGATTTTGGTACATGTTGTGCACTCACAAAGATTGTGTGGTCTTTTTATAAATTTTGTTTTTAGTGCAGTGTGTTTTTAAATAAACCAATATTTTGTTGTTTGTAGCTCATCTTAAGCATGTTGTGCTCGTATTGAGCTTTTGTGGTCACTCTTGCGTCATTTGAGCCTAGCTCTATGAAAAGGGGGTTTAATGCATGTGCGTTAAGCGTCGTCCCAGATTAGCCTGTGCAGTTTGCACAGGCTTATCAGGGATGACACTTTACCCCTTAACTGGATTTTCCTCAGGAAGGGTCTTCCTTTAAAATAAAAATAACATAAAATCTGAAAGTATTGTCCCTGCTTAGCCTGTGCTGACTGCACTGTTCACACATGCATTAAGCCCCTTTTCACAGAGCAAGGCTCATATGTATTCTTTTGTCAATATTTAGCTTATAACTTTTAAGGCCACATTTTTTATCCAATCTTAATGCAGCTGAGTGTTTATCTTAACAATACGAATGCGAGTCAGGTGCATCTTAAAACTAGGTCACAACATCAAATCTTAGAAACACCTATCTAGAAGTCACATTTTTGACTCAATCTTGTTTAGAATGTTTATCTTGACAAAAGATAGGCCATTTTCATACTTCTACAATGCATGTCATAAATCTAGATAGGGTAAAGTGATCGTGAGTCGGACAGTGTTTTCAGTTTCGAATGATTTGAGCTATATTTAGAACTGTCAGGACGGTTTCTTCATACAGGTACCCAGCCTTATATATATATATATTATTCCCGCTACGCATTTCAACCGTTTTTGCTCGCAAAACTGTTTAGATTTTGTCTATATGTGTAGCTGAATACAGCTACTCCAGTTCGATTGTGAGTCGGACAGTTTTGATATTGAGTCGCACAGTGAGATATGTCAGTGTAAATTACCATATATTATATGGTTTAATACTATTTTAAGTCAATAATGCGAATAATAATTTGTGCTATTATAGTTTTTCAATATTTGGTTTATAAAAATGAAGTAATCTAATTATAATATGTAAAATTACTCATATACTTACGTTTTCGACCAGTGGTTGCTACACGCGCTTCTAAGCTCGGCGACCTCGGTTTTGACTTCTTCTCCCGGTGCATATTAGTTCGATTGGTGGTTGCCATACTAGACCAGCGAGGTTTTGCTAAATTTATTTTCACACTATTCATAATTATCAGGTTTATATTGGGTTACTATAAAGTTACGATGCCTTGTTAAATGCACTACGTGTGTTAGCGTCTGTGGATATTAGCGTCTATGAAGCCCATCAGGTATTGAAAACAAAGCGAATATTGAAGATTTGTGTTTTCAAGCTAATTTAAAAGACAAATACAATGTACAGCATAATTTCTAATTCGTATTTATATGTAATCCAGTTACAAAGCCACTCAAACGTGTGTACGTGACTTTTTTTCTTTTGGTGCATTACATGTCATGACCGTGTGCCTGTTTGCTGCAGTTGCCTGAGGGCTTCGCAAGGAGAACTCAGGGTTTCAGCTTTATCAATATCCACCACATACCCGAATGCCTGCCACGCTTAAACGATGCGTCTTTCTGATCGGCAAAAAAAACAACGTACCATAAAAAGTTACCTTTACTATACCCAAGACCCCTTGCCGCTCATGAAGTGGCGACCTCAATAAGAACCTTTTCATCAGTTGAGGACATTTTGGGCTTTTTACCCCAGGTAGCGGCGTTCTTTACCTTACCAGTCACCCTTATATTCCAGTCAACATTATATTCATCGCGGCGAACAGACATCCCGATTATATAGAGCCACTGAAATATTAAAAAATAAACCGATACGTTTTAAATACATTTATTTTATTTATTGGCAAATAAAAACAAACATAATGAGTTAAACATTGAAATTAAGAAACTGTCAACTGTAGCTGCACTGTCAAATTTCACAGAATGTTAATAGATTTTATATATGTTGGAACTCTTGAATATCTCAGGCTCAGCTATGGAGTCTGCATCTGTTTCCCTCTGCATCTGCATCTGTATTGGTGCAGGTGTGAGTCTCCATGAACTGCGATCGCATTACAGTCCTTTCGGTTACTAGGTTCATGACAGCAATAATGCAATGGACCGACTTCGAGCTGCTTTGCACCTGTATAAACATTGCGGATTATCACGTTCTTCATCGTATTAATTTAAAAGTGAGATATGACAGCACAAACTATTAAGGTAGCGCACCTCTAATGATTTCCCGCGATTTCTTCGAAGGTTGAAGAGCCTACTATTAGGTGCCGTAGCCTAGTGGTTAAGGCGATAGACTAGAAATCTTTTGGGATATTCCCGCGCAGGTTCGAATCCTGCCGACGACGTATACTTTTTTGCGACGCGTTTTATTTATTTTCTAACCTAAGTTGATTTAATATGGCATATAAGCTATATTTATTGTTTAATATGTTGCAATTTTTATGCACATTCTTCAATTATTAAAATTAAAACAATGTTATGGCGAAATTGGGTGATTTACTGTTGAAAATGCGAACCATGCATGTTGCATTTTTATTTTTATTTAAAAAAGTAAACGGTAAATCTGTCTATTTCTTGGTATTTTTGCTGTATATAGTGTTTCTATAAAAACTAAGTTTAAAATATGACTTAAATGATACTATTTTGGATTTTATGACACTTTGTTTTTAACCGACCCAATTTTTACTTGGCTGAAATCTTTTACATTTCATGGCGCTCCTCCATAGATAAAAATTTGTAAAAAATAAATGTCTGTAAAAGAATACTTATTTCATCTTGTTAAAACTGTAAACACCTTTACAGCATCTGTACACACCAACTGCATGCCCATATTTGGAAATTTGAATGAATTATGGAACTTTTATATACCCCAGGGGTGAAAATAAACTGGACAAAAGCCGAGCATGGGGTGGTTTTGAAAAAAATAGTATATTTTTTTAAAAAGCATGGAAAGCCTACCTACAAATGTGCATGTAGTTCAGTGAAATGATGCTGATTAAGAAAATAATTACTTAGATTATATTTGGATATGTGCCCATTAGAGGTGCGCTACCTTAACTACAAAGTGCAAACAGTGTAAAATAGTGGTAAAATCCTATTATTACCAACGTAGCCCAATTTTGAAATTCACGCCCGTGAAGGTATTTTTAGAAATGAACTTCAGGAATGCTGGGAAGAACGCCACAGCAGACAAACAAATTATTTGATTGATTTAAATATTTATTTTGGTAAATGTACACTTGTTTACATGCTGAACTGTGTAAAATCGACAGAAAAACATGGTCCAAAAACGTCGGACTTCAGATCGTTTGCGACTCAAGATCACTTTACCCTCACCAGGTCAAATCTTTAAAAGAAAAATATTACCACTCTAGGGGCATCATGTATTAGCTTTCTGAAAACTTGGTCAGAATGTTTATTTTAACAATATCTAGTCAAAGTTTAAACATAGGTCAGGTTTCCCCTCAAACTAGGTCACCAGATCAAATCTTATAAAAACCATTATTATCACTATAGGGGTCACATTTATGATTCAATCTTATTGAACCATTGTTAGAGTTTATATTGACAATATCTATGCCATGTTCAAATCTTTGTCATGTGCATCTTAAATCTAAGTTACTGGATCAGTGTTTAAAAAAAATACTCTTACCACTCTAGAGGAAACAAGCTTGATGAAACTTGATTTAAAAGTTTATCTAAACATAATCAAGGCAAAGTTTGGAACTTGGTCTGATGTGTCCGAAATCTAGGTCAACTTGAAAAACCTTAAAAAAAACTAAACTTGTAAACATTTTACATTGATCAAACTTGGTCTGAATGCTTATCTTGACAATGTCAAGGCCGTTTCCATGAACTCAGGTGAGCACTTAGGACCA
The DNA here is from genome assembly GCF_020536995.1 of Dreissena polymorpha. Lineage (NCBI taxonomy): Eukaryota > Metazoa > Mollusca > Bivalvia > Myida > Dreissenidae > Dreissena > Dreissena polymorpha. The sequence goes on along the minus strand of NC_068358.1, from coordinate 102,742,689 downwards.
TCATGACCCTCTGTTTTACCAAAGAGTGTGTCATGATATATACTTTGATTACATAAAATTTAGGGATGAGTATATATTGGGAATTAATTACTTTGTAACAGAAAAGTTCTTCACGTACAAACTCCAGTAAGCACATTATAATATTTACTTATTTTTGTTTATTCCCAAACAAAGTCCCTCGTACAGGTCTGCAGATCCGTAATATAATTTATTGAAGTATCCTCATATTGCAATTGTGATAGGTAAGGATTTCCATACATAGCAATTGCAATAAATGTCATGCCATTCATGTATAAATGAGTTTTGTTCAAGAAAAACTGGACTTAATGCAAGTGCATATAGTGTCATCCCAGATTAGCCAGTGCAGTTCACACATTCTCACAGGCTTATCAAAGATAACTCTATAGTCCACTTCAACTGAATTTTTGTGATAAAGAGACTTCCTTTAAACGAACAAACCCATACAAGCACAAAGTGTTGTCCCTTATTAGCGGTGCATATTGGACAGGCTTATCTGGTATAATGCTTTACACACATGCATTAAGCCCAGTTTTTGAAGAACGTGGCTTATATAGAAAGACATTTATATACATAGAAATCATAGACTACCAATATTTTAAACTTTAACTTGTTAATTAAGACTTCCTCAGAGTATTGATAAGGTTCTTTTGCTTCCAGTTATCTATGCTAGCTGACTTCAGTGAAGTCCAATGCATCAAGGTTTCTAAGGAGACTCATGACATGCGTAGGGTGGAGATCACCATCAAAGGGGAAGAACCAGGAGTAAGTAACCTTCCTTGCCATTAATTACTTCCCTTGCCAGTGGCTTTGCTATTTTATATGTTCTCATCCATCCATCAAAGGATAGCAAAAATCAAAATGAGATATCTACCTGATGGCAAACTTTGGGAACTATTTGTCATGATAAATATATCAGATAAATTCAGTAACTAGCCAATTAATTGGCACTTGAATTATCAGTGATATTCCAGCAATATCAAACATTTTTTTTTACCATTTTAAACATTGGGCAGGGTTCCTTTGGAATGGGAAAAAATGCGGAGTTTTGACCAAAAATGGAAATTGTTGTTGTTTTGCTAACAAATGCTTCAAAGTGAGCATTAAAGTGTTTTCAATATTATATTAAAGTTCAACGTATAAAGCTTAATTGGAGATAAACTAAATTGTCAGAACTAAAAAACAAATTTGTTTGGGAGGGGGAGGGAGGGGGAATCTTCAATAAGAAAGTTTTTATGTCCCATTTGGGAAACATATATTTTTTTTCCAATGGGAAAAGGGCCAAATACGAGCTCTAAATTGGAAAGGAAAAACACACTTTATCTGGTCTTCATTTAAATCCTAGAAATGTTTATGGATGTACCTTTGTCATGTTTGATAATTGGTTAATTCAGATAAGGAATAGTTTAGTTGTGGGTCTTCGTGATGTTAATATATTTTCTTTACTGCATTTTCTGTTAACAAAAACAAACTGTTTTCATATACTTATTACCAAAATTGAAGGAACATCTTTGTGGACATAAAATCTCAGTATATTTCCAAAATATTTTATGCAGAGCGTTTGTTTATCTAAGATTCTTGCATCTGTGAAACCCTTGTCATGAGATCTTATTAAATTATTACAAAATCATTACAATATAACGATACAAACCCCTTTAGTCACTTGAGCATTTTTATAATTAAAATGTGTATGATCATGTTTAAGATAATATCTTTTAAAAATCTTCTATTGATGTCATGATGGAGAAAAAAGCATTCATCATAATATGCCTCCAAAAAATGCATGTATTTTTTCAGCTGCTTGACCTTATAAAAAAATTAACCCCACTGCAACTTCATGATACAATGGTCAAGGTACACTCAATAGAAGTAGTCAGTAACTGGAAACATAACTGTTCAGTAAAACAGAGAACATTATTGTAATAATTCACTTAAAACATAACAGCATTTCATAAAAAAGAACTTAACTATGCCTTCTTAAGCATAATACATTCTTCCTTGTCTTTCTCTTTACCTGTCTGTCTAATAATAATGCTTTCTTATAATGCATTCTGGTTGTATAGAACTTGTAAAGTTTTTAATTTCCAATACACAAGTAACAAGACCAGGTTTTGTAGGGTTATAATGATGAAAAGGCTTATTATTGAGTCAAGGTTAAGAGATTTGATTGAAGATAATTTTTCTGAAAATGGAAAAATATTAAAATAACCCAGTGTTAACGGTGGTTTTAAATTAAGAGTCACATTCCTTTTGAATTTTTTCTTAGTTGACTCTTTTGACACATGGACCTATATTTATTTTCTGAATACTTTGCCTTTGTTTGCATGCCTGAGCACAATATTTGAAACTGGGTTTCAATAAGGTTACTAGGTCAAAAGTAAGGAAAAGCTCAGGAACACTATGGAAGTGACATGTTTTCTATCTTCTTGAAACTAGCTTAGAACATTTTGCAAAATATATTTCATTGAAATGGTTCGTGTGGATTGAAAAACATGACCACTAATGGGCGGGTCAATTGTTTCTGTAATGGCAAGAAGGAAACATTGTGAACACATCGAGTACCATGGTGGCTAAGGGTATGAAAATGGTTCCAGTGCATTTAACCCTTTCCCAAAGTGAAAATGGCTTTATGCAAATAGCATAAAACCAGAACAGCCTGCAAGTAGCTCACAGTCTGTTCAGGTTTTATGCTGTTTGCTGCTCATCAGTATCTAAGGGTTGGAAATGAAGCCTTTCAAACTTGAATCTAGTAAAAAAGGTCTTAAATTAATTTTGACTCTCGGAGGGACTACAAATGCATGAAAATACGTAGCTTCAGTGGTTAAGGGTTTAAGATGTGTCCATCAGTGGGCAGGGCAGTTTTCCTTAGATGGCTATTGTGTAACCTTGTGAACACTTTAGAAGCATCCTTTTTGCCCAATAATCTTGAAACTTGCTCAGGACATTTTTGTTGCTCATAACAGTTCAATTTGTTTCGCGCTTAGTTGAGCCACATAGGGCAATTGCCCCTCTGTTGTTCTCTTTTTTTTGTTTTTTGTTTTAAACAAAGCTATGGGGTTATATCTATAAATTTTCAGTAAAACAAACATGTCCTGATGTGCACTAAATTTATGTCACTTCTAATGATCAAATTTGCTTAATAGAATTGAGCTGTGATCTGTGAAAAAGGGGTTTAATGCATTTGCATAAAGTGTCGTCCCAGATTAGCCTGTGCAGTATGCTTATGCTTATCAGGAACAACACTTTCTGTCCTAAACTAGATTTTTGTAAACTTTTGAGACTTTCTGTAAACAGAAAATATCATGAAAGCGGGAAGTGTCACCCTGATTAGTCTGTGAGGACTGCACAAGCTTATCTGGGACGACACTTTACGCACATGCATGAAACCCCTTTATCACAGAGCACGGCCCAATTTAGCAGCACTCTGGTAGAACAAGGCCAAATTCTGGTAGAAGCAAAATGAAAATGGCTATGAACAGCCTGCGAGTAACTCACAGCTCGCAGTCTGTTCAGGTTTTATGCTGTTTGCTGCTCATCAGTATCTTAAGTTTGGAAATAAAGCCTTTAAAACTTAAGTTTAATTATAAAGGTATCTCATTAAATTTAACTTTCTATGGGACTACAAATGTGTCAAAATACGTATCTAAGTGGTAAAGGGTTAATGCATGTGGCGGAAGTATTGTCCCAGATTTGTCTGTTCAGACCACACTGGTTTGTCATGGTGACGCTTTCTGCTTTTATGGATTTTTAAATTAAAGTAAGTCTTTTCTTAACAAATATCCAGTCCAAGTGAAAAGTGTCATCCCTTGTGCAGACAGAACAGGCTTATCTGGAATGGCAAGCGAAAAGTGTCATCCCTTGTGCAGACAGAACAGGCTTATCTGGAATGTCATCCCTTGTGCAGACAGAACAGGCTTATCTGGAATGGCAAGCGAAAAGTGTCATCCCTTGTGCAGACAGAACAGGCTTATCTGGAATGACACTTTATACACATGCATTAAGCCCAGTTTTTCCATTTTATTATTAAAGGGTCTTAATGTATATTGCTCTTTATACCCCCATTACCATTGGTAATGGGGGCTATATAGGAGTCACTTTGTCTGTCTGTTAGTTTGTCGGTCTGTCTGTCTGTCCCAAAATTTCATCTGATCTTCACCAAACTTGGTCACAAGTTATATCAAGATGATGTATAGGTCAAGTTTGAATATGAGTCATGCCGGGTCATAAACCAGGTCACGGGGTCACTAAGTGTGTTTTAAACCCAAAGTTTGTCCGGACCATAACTATGTCATTTAACGTTAGATTATAAAATAACTTGGAACATTTGTTCACCATCATGGGACGGTGTGTCCTGTGAAAAAAGTACATCAATATCTCCAATTTCAAGGCCACACTTGGAGTTCAAAGTCAATTGCTTGTCCGGGCCATTACTTTATCATTTATTGTGAGATTTTTAAATCATTTGGCAAATTTGTTCACCATCATTGGACGGTGTGTCGCGCGAAAAAATTATGGCGATATCTCCAAGGTCAAGGTCACACTGTGAGTTCAAAGGTCAAAAATGGCCGTAAATGATCTTGTCCGGGCCATAAATATATCATTCATTGTGAGATTTTAAAATTATGTGGTACATTTGTTCACAAAGATTGGGCAACGTGTCATGCAAAAGAATTATGTTGATATCTTCAAGGTCAAGGTCACACCTGGAGTTCAAAAGTAAAAAATGACCATAAATGAGCATGTCCGGGCCATAACTATGTCATTAATAGTGAGATTTTAAAATGACTCTGTGCATTAATTTTTTTCACAGTCATTGGACGGTGTGTCATGCGAAAGAATTCAAGAGTGCAAAGGTCAAAATGGCCATAAATAATAATGGCATAATAATTCTTAAAAATCGCCATTTAGATTCTCTTGTTTTGTGAATACAGCATGCAAAATAGTCTGTGTCAATGCCGCACGTGGGGGTATACGTCACGTCTGTGACAATGCTCTAGTAAAAGCATTGGCCTTCTTAATTATTTTCTTCTTTCTGCTTTTATTTGCACTTAACCTATGGCAGGTAGTCAGTGATATTTTGAATGTTTCATTTCCTTCTAAAAGGCTTAATACTTTCTGCTTATTTCATAAAAGCATGGTTTTATATTCAGAGAATATGAAATAAAACATATTTATTTAATGTATATTTTGCATTATGTAAGAAGTAGTGAGCATTAGTGAGTACATTATCATTAACATGCCAACTTATGTGTGTTAATCCTTTTATGGAATGTTTTAGTTGGAGTCATTGTTAATTGTTATGCCCCCAGATCGAATGATCCGGGTATATTGTTTTTGGCCTGTCTGTCTGTCATTCTGTCCCAAAACTTTTACCTTGGTTAAAGTTTGATAACTTTTGCAATATTGAAGATAGTAACTTAATATTTAGCATTCATGTGTATCTCATGGAGCTGCACATTTTGAGTGGTGAAAAGTCAAGGTCAAGGTCATCCTTTATGGTCAAAGGTCAAATATCATTGTATTTTTCTTTCCTAAAACTGTTAAAGTTTGGTTATAACTTTTTGAATATTGAAGATAGCAACTTGATATTTGGCATGCATGTGTATCTGATGAAGCTTCACATTTTGAGTGGTGAAAGGTCAAGGTCATTCTTCAAGGTCAAAAGTAAAAAATACAATCCAAGGGAAGTAATAAGCTTTAAAAGGGAGATAATTAATAAACCTGCCAAATGATATATTGAAATTTTATTTCAAAGCGGCGCGATAGGGGGCATCGTGTTTCTGAAAAACACATCTCTTGTTTTGGTCATTTTATGTTGGAAATATTTGATCTTTTTTAATGACCTCAAAATATGAAGTATACAATAATTGTCTATTCAGAATTGTTTATCAGCCAATTAACAATAATTTGAAGTTCTCATTTATAGCAATTAAGCATCAGCCTGAGTTGTAGAAATAACATGCACAAGACCGTCACATAAATTGCAAAATGCTTTAGATGTTCTGACACATATTTTGCAAATGGAATAAGAATGATGTTTTGGAAAAATGTGCACAATTTTAGGACCTTTTATGTTGTGAATGAGTAGCTTTTTATGATAATTACTTCGTTTTCAGTCTATATGTAAATAAGCAAGTATGATATGACAATTTAAGATATGAAACTTCTGAAAATGTTTTTCTAAGTCTACTCATGAAATTAAATATTACTTAAAAATGATCTTATCTGCACAAATATCCTATCTCTTTCCTCTACTTGTATGTTTGAGAAAAAATTATCATTTTCCTTGTAAACTTGGAATAATACTTGATAAAACTTAAATTGTCAAGGTGTTTGAATTGAGTTTTCAAAAAAAATTCACTGCTTTCCCTTCAGTATTCTACAGATGAAAGCGTTTGGGTATAGTATTTATCGAATGTTTGGCATTGTGTAATGTTGTAGTATGTTCCTCGTAAGATTTTAACTGTTGGAGGAAATTTAGATAGCATTGCAAGACTTGTAGCTTGATCAGAAGACAAAGCAAGACCTGTAGCGTGTTCAGTAGACATAGCAAGACTGGTAGCTTGTTCAGAAGACATTGCAATACTGGCAGCTTGTTCAGAAGACATTGCAAGACTGGTAGCTTGTTCAGAAGACATTGCAAGACTGGCATCTTGTTCAGAAGACATTGCAAGACTGGCAGCTTATTCTGAAGACAAAGCAAGACTGGTAGCTTGTTCAGAAGACATTGCAGGACTGGTACTTGTACAGAAGACAATGCAAGACTGGTAGCTTGTTCAGAAGACATTGCAAAACTGGTAGATAGTTTTGAAGACATTGCAAGACTGGAAGCTTGTTCAGAAGACATCCCAGAACTGGAAGCTTGTTCAGAAGACATTGCAAGACTGGTAGCATGTTCAGAAGACATTGCAAGACTGGTAGCTTGTTCAGAAAACATTGCAAGACTGGTAGCATGTTCAGAAGACGTTGCAAGACTGGCAGTTTGTTCAGAAGACATTGCAAGACTGGTAGCTTGTTCAGAAGACATTGCAAGACTGGTAGCTTGTTCAGAAGACATTGCAGTACTGGTAGCTTTTGACAATTGACCTCAAATGATAATTGCCTTGAGAATCTCAATTAACAAATGGGAAGGTGCTCAATGTATGTCCTTGTTTGTGTTTTGTTTGAGATGTATGTGTGTTTGATGCTGATCTTAAATACTTTATGGCTGTTTCTGTGTTATGTTAGCTAAGGCTTTGTATGGAAATGGAATGTAAAAAATGGTGAAGTATCTAGGGACTTCCTAGTAATGAACATTCAATTATTTCAATAGACTAAGGTGACAAAGTATTTTTAATGAGTGTCATGCAAATTGGAAACCAGATTTTTATTGTTTCATTTTATCCAAAATGTAGCTTGATTCCAAATCAATTAATTATGACTGTTCAATAATTCGTAAAAAAAAAAAATGTTATAAATATCCATTTCAGACAATTGTCCATTGTCGTTATAACAGTGTATTGTAAACCAGATTATTCACTGAACAAAGCCATTTTAAGATTGATGTTTTTTCTAACTTCACATAAAACACTCTTTAATATATGACTAGTAGTCAAGCAAAAATTAGTTTGTAACACATACACTGATGATGTGTATGAAGTTGAACAATTACTCTTTTGCGCAGAATTGGTGAGTCAAATTTGTGATTAATTAGATAAGTAAACCAGATAATTACTTACTTGTTATTATTGATGATAGTAAATAAAAATTTGTGATAATAATACATACAGATGATGAAGAAATGAAGAGGGATCTTAAAAGCTTTTAATTTTACTTGCTGATTTATTATTTCTTCAAATTAGGAATAAAGTCAAACACAAATTAAGCTTTTGATGTATAGGCATAATTTTAATACAATTAGATTAATTGGTTTTACAAAGGAGTTGCACTCTGTGAAAACAGGGCTTAATGCTTTAATTATTGTCCCATGTTAGCCTTTGCAGTCTGCACAGGATAATTAATCAGGGACAATATTTTCCTCCTAGACTTAATTGTTTATGAAATAAAAGCAGGAAGTGTTGTCCCTGATTAGCCTGTGAAGACTGCACAGGCTCATCTGCAACGACACTTTACGCTCTTGCATTAAGCCCTGTTTTCCCAGAGTGCAGCTCAATAACTTTATCTATGTGATAAATGCATGTCAAGTATATTGTTAAATAGACCTGAATTTGAACATGCACTTAATAAAAAAAACAGTTAAAAATGTCTTTATGACAAATGTTGTGTCATGATTCCTTTAACAATTGCAGACTCTCAACCTGGGTTTGCTGAAAGAAGATGCAACCAACTTTGTCTGCATGGTGAATGGATATTACCGGATCTTTGTGGATAATGAAGGGAACGTTATCCAGAAAAATGCTGGAAAGCAAAGTGTTGATCCGGACAGTAAGTCATGCCTCTTGTCCCAGTAGCAATTTTTTTGAAAGAAGAAAAAAATTGAATTCCTTTTTTGTTATTTATTATGGTTTTTCATATTTATTAAGCACTCTGTTAAAAGACATAAGTTTATAAATGCTTTATGTCTAACTGACTCTGACATAACTAAAACAAAAAATATGTACCAACCCTTAAGATATGTAGTGGTCAGCCATAAAACAACATTAACATTATATTTATTTCAAAGAGAGATAAAAATGTAAGACAACTGGTTAAAGAGCGAACACATGGTCCTGATTGCTCAATATTAAGCTAATTTGAACACTGCCCTGTTTGTGTTTTCAGTACCCCAGTTTGAAAGCAAGCACATTGTGCTAGCGGCCCCCTGGAGCTACCCTGAGGACATTGTATCCATGGTGATTGACGAGGGAAAGGAAGGGGGTGACAATCAAAGGGTCATTGACCTTTCACGAGGGCCCCCTGCATATGAGGGGGACAAGAAATTCATCATGCAGCTTAAAAAGGATCTTGGCCTGGTATTCCTTTTTATGCCCCCCTTCGAAGAAGAGAGGGTATATTGTTTTGCAGTCGGTTGGTCCGTCCATCGAATGGTTTCCGGATGATAACTCAAAAACGCTTACGCCTAGGATCATGAAACTTCATAGGTACATTGATCATGACTCGCAGATGACCCCTATTGATTTTCAGGTCACTAGGTCAAAGGTCAAGGTCGCAGTGACTTGACACAGTAAAATGGTATCCGGATGATAACTCAAGAAAGCTTACGCCTAGGATCATGAAACTTCATAGGTACACTGATCATGACTCGCATATGACCCCTATTGATTTTCAGGTCACTTGGTCAAAGGTCAAGGTCACAGTGACAAAAATGTATTAACACAATGGCTGCCACTACAACTGACAGCCCATATGGGGGGCATGCATGTTTTACAAACAGCCCTTGTCTTAGATTAGTCACGCTGTGAGAAAATGGGTTAACTGCATGTGCGTAAATTGTTGTCCCAGATTAGCCTGTGAGGACTGCACAGGCTTTTCAGAGACGACTTTTCCCTCCTACACTGGATTTACGTCAAGAAGGGTCTTTCTCCAAACTAAAAATTCAATAAAAGAGGAAAGTGTTTTCCCTGATAAGCCTGTTTTGACTGCACATCCTAATCTTGGAGGACACTTTAGGCACATGCTTTTAGCCCGGTTTTTGCAGTGCTAGGCTCAGATGTTTTATTATCTCCTAGCCATATGGGAGCAGGTATATGTCAGCCTGTCCGCCTGTCTGTCTGTCCGCTCAAGTTTATAAATAGAAATATTTTTCCTTTTATAAAGTAATTGATTTGAAACTTTTCATATGACATCACATTGAAGTGTGTATGTGCATGACACGATTCATCTAAAGTGACAAAAGCACATTTTTAAATAATTTTCTCTTGAACAAAGCTTACAATGCAGTGCATTGGTCAAGTTTGTGATTTGGAGTTTTATACCATTTTCATATCATTAGGTCTTTACTGAGCACTTATCATATTGTCTCTGTTCCACCCTGTGAACATTTTACAGACAGAAATATTTTCTGAAAGCAAGATTTACAGTAACAAGGTCAAGTGAATGTATGTGTGTGCATTATTCCATCCGTGCTGGGACTGTTAAGATATCATTCACCATGAAGAGACTGTGTGTCATGTGTGACAACCATTCGTCTGCCTCAAAGGTTTAGGTCACACTCAGGTCAAAGGGCAGTGACTCTAAATGGACCAATTTCTCTGCTGCATATAGGCTGGAGGCATATTCTGATAGGATGGAGCTTGATTCACAGATCATTCGTGGGGAACACATTGAAATTCATTCAATTGTACAATTTCTTAGCACAAATATACAACATGAGCAGATGAGGTGTAGTAACATCTGTCTCCATAACTAAAAGGTCAAGGTCCCGTGTATAGGTCAAATGTCAAATTTAGCATGAAAACATATTGTCAGGGCAGTCACTTGATGCAATTTGAAATTACTGACCATGCAATTTTTCAACATATGAAGACAATTTATCACATGTAACACCTGTATCCCTACCTCAAAGGTTAATGTCACACTTAGAGGTTAATGGTCATGTCAAACTGTTACTCAATAAATAATAATGCATTTTTTTAAATAACTTGCCGAACATGTTAACAATTGATGCAGCACACAGACCTGTGCCCCTAGCTGTACCATCATCGTTAGTGCTGCAGCGAATCCAAAATTTCAATCGGATCTGGATTCCAATTCAAAGGCCCCGATATCGAATATCGGTTCGAATCCTAATTTGAAAGTAAAAATACGCAAAATTAATTATAATTTTAATTGCTAAAACCAAAATTATGTTTTGAAACACCAGAACTTATATATTTCTTATAAAAAAAGTAATTAACTTTTATTATTATTATAAACTACTTTGCCTGAGGCCGCAGGCCGAAGGTCAATACGGCTGTCTGAAGCTCAATAATAAAGCCAATATGAATTCAACTAATTAATGACAATTTTATTAATTGACTTTATAATATTATTCATCAAGAAAAGCTTGTATTTTACTTTCGAATTACAGGTTTTTTTATATAAATTATGAAGTATCAAGTTTTTAAAAATAGAAAAATATCTGTTCTATACAACTTATTGGTGCACAGAAACAAAAGCATTTAAACTAAGTATATGACGAAAGATGATTCCTAGACATTACATGATGCAGGAACACAATTTGACAGGTCGCGAAATTATGCAAAATTTACCTGAATAACATTCCAGCCACACTGGATCCACTGCCGTTGTTTTAAATACAACTCAGAAAGACAATAAGGATTGAAAACTTACTTATTGCCATTAGGAATTGCATTTGTAATGTGTAAATCCTCCATGATATCGAATTAGTTTTGCCTTGGGCCCTCATTGTACAAAAGTTCATTGAAAATATTGAAAATTGTTATTTTTGTACGCTCAAATATTGAACCTTACTGTTGTGGTTACACTGCACTATTGTTATTGTCAAAAAAAGGGAGCTGAATGCTTAAACTTTGAAGTATATTTTTAAAGATTTAAACTTTTGCACCAAAACTAAGCATACAACTTAAAAATGGCGTCCAAATTTTCGAAAGTTTAGATTCTCATATAAGGCTGAGTTTTTCCTGGTTTCTGTTTTGCTGATTCTCGTATTGGCCGACCTTTTTTAAGTATTGGCTGTGTTTTTTTCCATATTGGCCGCCTTTTTCTCGTATAAGGCGTGTTTCAAACTTTATTGGCGAGGCTCAACTTGTATTGGGCGAACTAATTGAACACATTCTCGTCTAATATTATAAAGTTAATTAATAATGTCTCATATTAAACACATCTATGTCAGTCGGATATAATATGAATAACGCTGTATTTTAACAAGCAATAAACGCATCACACGCAATCTGCAATTAGTATCAATAAAATACTTCGTAACGAGCCAGAATTTGTATGCTGATAAAACCCGAAATGCTTCCACACCAAGGATTTTAATTGTTTAGGTGCATCGTGAATTTTCTTCTGCGCCAGTTTGCACCAAAACGAAAGTAGACTGTGTAGTACCATGTTTTTGTCAAAAAAGTAGCGATAATCGTGAAAAAATACATACCTGTCAGCCTTGCAAACAGACAGAAACAATTTAACAAAAAGTATTAGAGCGAAAGAAACAATTACCGCAAAGGAAAGGTTAAACTCAAATAAGATCCGGATTCGAAACCGATTTTACCAATCACGATTAGATCCGCAAATCCCATTTTGGATCCGCGAATCTCAGATATTTCGGTTATTTGTTGCAGCCCTAGTCATCATTCACAAAGCAGTTTTGAAATACAGAGGTTAATCAACTCAAGTCACATGCAAATACGGTTCTCTTTGGGCAATGGTCATGTCACAGTAAAGGTCAAATTTCAAACATGTGGATGATGCAGCTTGTAAATTATTACAGGCATTCTTCACAGAAGGCTCAAGATGTTGCAAATGGTTCTGCTTTAAATGAAGTCGTTTTCTGAGCATCTTTGTTTCTGAATGCATTCAATTTGATGCTTGATGGTTGCGTATGCCAGTAATTATTATGCATTGTTTGCCTACCAAAACTAAGATGACACAATTTTGGGTATTGATAGTTGTCTTTTTAGGTAAGCAAATCTTTTCATCAAATTGTGAATGTTAAATTAAAAATTACAGCATTTGTTTTTAATTTGTATTGCAGCCTGATATTGCAGAGTCTCAAGAGAGTGAAAGTACTGCAGATAAAGAAGGTTTCTCTGAAGATGTTGGTAGTCCATCTCCAACCACCCCTGTGTCCACAAATCTCACCTCACTCACGGCAGAGGAGCCAGCAACAACCAAAGACGTTAATGACAATAATGAAACTGAACGAGTCAATTTTAATTCTCCAAACCTCCCTCAAAAGACTGTGATTATGATAGAATCCCCACCGAATTCAATGAACGCAAGTGTTACATCAGCGACCGACTCTCAGGCCTCCACCAAAATGGACTCAGACTCTGTGTCGAGTGCATCGACAAGTAGCCTCTCTCAGAATGGTACAAATAGTACAAATTCTGATGCCGAACCTTCGCCCACTCTTCCAAAGAAGGTGTACTCTTCTCCAGTAATGAAATCCAGGAAGCGTCATCAGCCGGCCCAAGAAGAAGACCATGCAGAGTATGTAAATAGTCCCCGAGCAGACGACAATAATGTGAAACCGAGCGACTTTGTACATTTGACTGGTAAAGCCTCCAACGAGCCTGTAGAGTATATTAATATCAGGCAGACAAAGAAGTTTGAGGTTGGGAGCAGTAGTTCCGATACTGATAGCGGAATGGGTGGAGACTCAGAGCGGACTACTTTCTCTGCTGAGGATGGGAGGGGATATGGGCAGGAGGCAGAGCCTGATAGAAGAATTGGCAGCTGGCTACAACAACGGCGGCCAACAGTAGACCTTAGTAAGTAATGAATTACTAATATTTTGTGGCTTACACATGTGATTATATTCTAATTGAGATTGACCTATTTAGGAAATATTTCGAAATCATGTTTAAGATGTGGTATTAAGTCATTTTATAATTATACTTTTTACAGGGTTAAATTTTTATATCACAATTGTACTGAATTTGACATCTTCTGCTGTAAAAGCATTAATATTTTCTGTTCGATTTTCATTGACAAAAAATTAACTAAAATATTGCAATAGATAGAATACTTGAAAGATTTTCTATTTTTCAAATAATTCAAACCTTCTCCATGTAATTTGTCCTCTACATTTTAGATCATAGAAACAAAAATCATAGACATATTTGGAAAGGTAGATACAAGTGTCCCCAAGTGTTGTGTTGTCAGCCTTTTTCTTGTCTTGGTATTGCTGCACATCTGCCCCTGTGTGTCCCTATCTATCAAGGTCATCTTCCATGATTGAACCTTGTTCTGGTAAAACTGGGATTAACTCTTTCAGTGCTGGAACCGAATTTTGAAAGCCTTTGCAAACAGTTTGGATCCAGATGAGACGCCACAGAATGTGGCGTCTTATCAGGATCCAAACTGTTTGCTATTCTGATAGTATTCTTTGAAAAAAATCGAAGAAAATGCTAATTTAAGAAATTCAGCTGAAGACATTTTAGCAGACGACAAATTTCCCAGCATGCAAAGGGTTAACCCTTTACCACTTGAATATGTATTTTCACGCATTTGTAGTTCCTTAAAAAGTTATATTTATTTAAGACCTGTCTTACTAAATTCAAGTTGTAAAGGCTTCATCTCCAAACCTTAGATACTGATGAACAGCAAACAGCATAAAACCTGAACAGACTGCTAGGTACTCTCAGGCTGATTTGGTTTTATGCTGTTTGTACATAGCCTTTATCACTTTGCTTCTAAGTGGAAAAGGGTTCATGCATGTGCATAAAGTGTTGTCCCAGATCAGAAAGTGCATTGGCTTATCAGAGACTCTCTGCTTTTATGGATTTTTGTGTGTGAAGAAAGTATTTTCTTAGAGGAAAACCTGTTTAGGCGGAAAGTTTAGTTCCTGATTAGCCTTTGCAAACTGCACAGGATTATCTTGGATGACACTTTAGTCACATGACTTTACCCAGTTTTTCCAGAACAAGACGAATTGTTTATCTTTAAGATTGTTATTTTCATACCTTGTTTATTTTAAGATTGTTATTTTCATACCTTGTTTAGTTGCACAATTAAAAGGAACTGTGAATATGTCAGTGTGATTGAAGCTGCCAAGCTATTGCACTAACAGGCTTTTTATGTTAAGTTTTAAAATTTGTTATGAGGTTTGTTCTCATTTACTTTAAAAAAAGGTTAATTAATTAATTATGGCATGTTGGGTCTTTTATGATATAGGATTGTTACATTTCTGTAGAATAAGAAATTTAAAAAAATGTTGCTTGCCTTAAAAACACTGACACCACATGCTTGATTAAAAAATATGTTATTTAAAATTAAAAGAATTAAAAATCAAGTCTGTAAAAAGTAATGCAATGCTGTAACAGTATGTTTTTCACAATTTTGAAATGGGGCCAGGCGCCTTTGGTTGGGAAAAAAATGGGAATTTTGTGCTATTGTTGTTGTTATGCTTACAAATGCTTCAACATTTAGAATAAAAGAACTTTCAATATAATATTTACTAATTTTCAACTATAAGAGCTGGATTGGAGATGAACTTAATGTTGAGATAAAAACAAAAATTGGGGGGGGGGGCCTTCATTTATGAATTTTAAGGTACCATTTGGGAAAAATTTACTCTTTTTATTAGGAATGGGGCTGTATACCATTCCAGAATTTGAAAAAAAAAACAAGATTGTGTGACCTTGTTTTAAATCCCAGTGTGTAGTTACACCATCTGGTTTTCCAAGCACTGCTCTTGAGCAAAACTGTTAAATCCCTCCAAAAAATCTAAGTAAATAAACATAAATGATTTCCCAATATTTTTTTATGTTTTATTTTATTCATTCTTCAAGTTTAACTCTAATTATAATGTTGTTAAGTAATTCTGATAGCTATATTTTAATATCTGATCTCTGCTTAATTTTTTTACTGATTATTTACCAAGAAAAGCTGTATCTGCAACAGTTAATAAAAACAGTGTTTTTCTTTGTGATTGAAAATGTTCTCTGTATGAGTGTATCATTCATCAACATTACACATATGAAACTTTGGATGAAATTTTGTTCAACAAAAAAGTAAGAACTGATTGATTCCATATACCATTTAAATATAAACTTTTTACATTTTATTTCTGTATGAAAACACATATTTATAATAACATCATTCATATGTTCTTACTTGATTAAAATAGTTCATTAATAATATCTTCCAAATCTTTTTGATCTTATATGAAATGCATTCTGGAAAAACGGGGCTTAATGCATGTGCATAAAATATAGTCCTGGATAAGCCTGTGCAGCCCAGGGGAGACAACACTTTCCACTTGTATGGAATTATCATGATAGCAATAATCCAGTGTAACATATTAGTATAAATGTGTGCAGACTGCACAGGCTGATCTTAGACAATACTTTATGCACAAGCATTATGCCCGGTTTTCCCAAGATGTGACCCACTTATTTTGCCCGCGTATCGAATGATCGGGGGTATATTGTTTTTGGCCTGTCTGTCATTCTGTCCCAAAACTTTAACCTTGGTCATAACCTTTGCAATATTGAAGATAGCAACTTGATATTTTGGCATGCATGTGTATCTCATGGAGCTGCATATTTTGCGTGGTGAAAGGTGAAGGTCATCCTTCAAGGTCAAAGGTCTTTTTTTTTTTATTCAACGCGGCACACTAGGGGGCTTTGTGTTTCTGACAAACACATCTCTTGTTACCAGTTAATTTCTTTAAAACTATCCAAGGTAAACAATCTAGTGTCCATCACACATGTAGGCTGGTCCGGTTGTTCTAGCCACATGTGAGTACAATAACTATGTCCCAGCAATTTTCTTACCCAATTTGGAATAGTACCGTTACCATACAAAATTGGAAAAATGTTTTCGCGAAAACCCTGAAATGCTGAAAATTCACATTGTGTAATCTTTAGATTTGAAACTAAGGGTTTAAATTACTTGGTATAAATTGCACAAACCAATTCATATATTCTTGTACCTGCATTTTGGCTTGAAATGTTCAGTTCCAATGCTAATTTTATTAGTCCATTTGAAGCTAATGCACATTTGGAAAAAAACACACACAATTTTCCCTTCCTTTTGGGAATTTATCAGATAGCAATTGGAAATTGAGTAGTTTTTTCTTAATTGGGAAAGTAACTTTTACGGTACTTTATAAAGAAGGAAAAAAATTGCTGTATGTGCATTGTGTGTCCCCTTCAGCCCCTCTGTTAGACCTGGGCTACATGCACCGTGCGGGCCCCAGACACGACTCCCCAAGCTCCACCTCCTCCCTGGACCCTGACAGCAGCTTCCTGGGACCTTTCAACGCAGACCAGCTTCCCCTGGAGATCCAGAATGCCGTGTACGACTCCAGACTCTTCTCTGACAAGGAAATGCGGGTGGATCCAGATATCATAGGTAATAGTCTACACATTAAAGGGTATAGTCACTAGTTATAGATTTCTGATCAATTTCATTGTTTCAAAGCAATACAAAATTAGTTGATTTTCCAGGAACTTTAATTGACTATATCATAAAGAATCTGCTGTATCCCTGGCCAAGTAGCTTTATTTTTAATAATAATTGATTTTTATGCCCCCGGATCGAATGACTTTAACCTAGGTTAAAGTTTACCGATAACTTTTGCAATATTGAAGATAGCAACTTGATATTTGGCATGCATGTGTATCTCATGAAGCTGCACATTTTGAGTGGTGAAAGGTCAAGGTCATCCTTCAAATTTTGAGTGGTGAAAGGTCAAAGGTGCAATAGGGGGCATTGTGTTTCTGACAAACACATCTCTTGTTTCCAATGATATAGAGAATTTTTGTTGATTTTAGTGTACAATCACATTTTATTGCATGAATGGTTATAGAAAAATAATGTAACAAATGAAAATATACTTTTTCTTTAACCACGAGTAAAATAAATATTTGATGTTTCAAAAACAAAAGATTTACTAAAAACGGAATGCTTAAGTGCAATATCAAAAATACTGGAAAACAGATTAAACATAATAAGTTATTGTATAATTACACCATTTAAATATCTGGTAAACAATGTCATAAATGAGTATTGTGGGAAACAAATGTCAGCATGTTTGTGTCCTTATAGGCAACTGATAGTTTAGTGGACCCTTTTCCATGAGAAGCGAAGTGAAAAGGGCTTTTGCAACCAGCATAAAACCAGAACAGCCTGCGAGTTACTTGCAATCTATTCAAGGTTTTATGCTGTTTGCTGCTACATCAGTATCTAAGGGTTGAAAACGAAGCCTTTAAAACTTGAATCTAGTAAAAAAGGTCTTTAATTGAATTTAAATTTCTTAGGGACTACAAATGTGTAAATATACTTGTCTAAGGGTAAATGGTAATAAGGGTAATATGAAGGCCATGTTCAATGGTAAATATACTTGTGTTCTACCAAGTTGTTGACTATTGTATTGCTTGCAATTTTGTCAAAGCCGTGTTTAAATGTGATGTTTTCATTGCACTGAGATCATGCCTGTTGACTTTTTGTGACCTTCTTTTTCATATCTGATCTTTGTTACCTTCATTTCAGATCTGACCTTGTTACCTCCCTTTATTTCATATGTGAACTTTTTACCTTTCTTTATTTCAGATCTGACCTTGTTACCTCCCTTTCCCCCCACAGAGGAGGAGCTTGAGGAGGAGTCAAGGCTAGGCTCCTCCCACAGGCACTCCCACCCACCGCTGTCGAAGCAATCAACAGTGCCATTTGAAAACCTTGATGATGTGGTAAAGGATAAAGTTTTTACTTTTCTTCTAACAAGCCACTATTCTGTGATAAACATGGTCAAGTTCTGTTGTCATTGTATGTATTATATAATTGATATGCTTTGGACTTAGACAAGGAAACCCTACAGCATTAAAAAAACAAATAAGACTTGCTCCAGGAAAACAGAGCTTAAATGCATGTGGGTAAATAGTTGTCAAAAATTAGCCTGCTGCAGTCTGCACAGGCTAATTGGGGATGATTATTACCACTTTTGACTGCTCAGGCTAATCCGGGACTTCACTTGATGCATATGACTTTAGTCCTGTATTCCGAGAACAAGGCTGAAATTAAAACATGCAGTTGTTTTGCCATAGTTATAAAGCCATTGATTCGTCAGTTCCACTTGAGATAGTTTCTATGTCAGTGTTAACATATTAATCTTTGTTGAGTCTGTACCAATTCTTCATTTGCTAGATGGATCTGAAGCAACATAATTATTTTATTATATGGAAAGAGTTTTCTTCATGCATACACAAATATTTATGAACCAAGTTGTCGGTGTAGAGTTTTTATGCCCCTGGTAGGGTGGCATATAGCAGTTGAACTGTCCGTCAGTCAGTATGTCAGTATGTCCGTCCGTCCGAAAAAACTTTAACATCGGCCATAACTGTTTAAATATTGAAGATAGCACCTTGATATTTGGCATGCATGTGTATCTCATGGAGCTGCACATTTTGAGTGGTAAAATTTCAAGGTTTACATCGTCCTTCAAGGTCTAGGGTCGAAAAAACAAAGTCAAGGGAAGTAATAAGCTTTAAATGGACATAGTTATCTGACCTGCCCACGTATATATTTTTGTTAAATAAATCAAAGCGGCGCAGTAGGCGGAATTGTGTTTCTGACAAAAACATTGTGGTAAAAGGTCAAGGTCATCCTTTACGGTCTACGGTAAAAAATACAGATATAAGGGAAGTAATAAGCTTTAAAAAGAGAGAAAATTATTCAATATTGAACATAGCCACTTTATATATTTGGCATGCATGTGTATCTCATGGAGCTGCACATTTTGAGTGGTGAATCTACAGTCACGGTAGTGGCTTTTAATTATTGCTACTAAAAATAGAGATTTGTTACAGACAATTATTTTCAAGGGAAGTAATTTATATAATTATAAATCTCATATATATATCCTTTCCAAGAATTGAAGTTCTTTTCACAGTTACTGTACAGATTTATTACTTTGATTATTTATAACTCAAATGATTGTTTTTACAAAGTTTTCTTTTCTTCATTTCTTTGTTGTTCATTACATACCTGTGGACTTAGATGTCCATAGATACATGATCAACTCTGGCCATGATCTCTTTTAAACCACAGGCCTTGGTTGTCAGTGATGTCTGACATGGTCATAATTGACTGTGAGACCCCCCTCCCCCCCCCCCCCCAGTTGGATTGGACAAAATTCAAGGGAAGTAATAACCTTTAAAGGGAGATGATTTCTATACCTGCCAAATGATTAATAGAAATTTTATTTCAATGCGGCGCAGTAGGGGGCATTGTGTTTCTGACAAACACATCACTTGTTTATAATAAATCAATTATAACACATATTTTTTTAGATCATTGATTTTATTTAAAAATTGAATATTTAGTATTTTAATTGTTTTATTTCAGGACTATTTGAAGCCTCATTTAATGAAATCTCACAGTGTGGGTTACACACCAGACTTCTTGGATAATGATATTGATGCTATTATTGAACAATTAATTGTCCAACCCCCACCCACTGATTCAAGCCTAGAACAAGTAAACATTGACCAACTTGGTACCAGCTGGAATGGTCCGGTACCCAGCTCATATGAGAATGGCTATGACAACCAGCATTTGAGCAGGACTATAGATTTGGGCGAACTGGGACTGGACGACCAGTACAGCTCGTTAGTTATACCTCCCCCACCCGACACATCAAGTACCCTAGACAATATAGTGATAGTACCACCCGTGGAATCAGTCAAGGAAAAGAAAAAGAAATTTGAAAATTCTGATTCTGATGGATACTTAAAGAGCTTTGGAAAGAAATCCAGTGTTTTACGCTTACATCCAAAGAAGGATGCTGTAAATGATAATGATTTTAGCCAAAAGCCTGAACCAAAGGTGAACAGTACCGATGACAGTGGCAATGGGGTGGTGAATGGCGAGAATGGTAATAATTCATTTTAAAATCAGGGTCTTTTTGTCAAAAAACATGTTTTTATTTTATTAAATATTTATATAGATATTCATTATTAATGTTTAACTTAAAAATAAATATTTTACTCCAAAGTAACACATAGAATGTTTTAATTGATTTATAAATGTTTGCATTGTAAATTATTTGTTGTTTAGAACAGATGTTGTTTAATATAGTTATTAAAAATTAATGTAGTTGAGCTTTGACATTAACTTACATCATTTCTAAAATGTTTTCTTTCACAATGTTATTCAGCTAATGACACGTCGCCAGCGTCTGTGTCAGAGAAGCTCAACGCCCTTCTGGCGTCTCTGTCCTCGTATAGCCAACAGGAAGAGGAGGCTGTGGGAGTCTTCCGGCGCACGTCCTCTCTCCGACTCGGCCGGTGTGCGTCGCTTGACTTTCTCAATGAGCCTAAGAAGGTCGAGAGTTGTGATAAAACTAGCGATCTAGTGACAGGTTCGGTGAGAGTCAAGCCTAAAGTGCGACCAAAGTTGAGTATCGAACGCCCCTACCTGTCTGGGAGTGGACATGTCCCAGTGCCCTTGAAGACTGGGCCCGTAGAACAAATGAACAATGATCAGGTGGAAAAGAGTATTAGTCACATAAAAACCTCCTCCAATTTTACAAGAACGCGTTCAGTTGATGTATTGCCAACTATGTCGGAAAAGGCTGATGCAGAAGCTTCAGTGAGTGAAAGCTTTGCGTCGCTTAAAGCGAAGTTACAATCCTATAGAGACAGTCTCTTAAACAGAAGTCTCAGAAGGAAGAAAAAACTTCAAGACCAGAATCAGAAGAGTGAAAGTGAGTCAGATCAGATCTCAGGGGAAGGAGAAAAAGTGCAGAGAAAAAATTCTTTGACAAGATCCAATTCATTTACTTCGTTGCTAAGGCGGTCGTTAGGGAAATCTTCAGGAAAAGAGGTTCAAAGTGAGATGAAGGCTGAGGAAGACAAGGATGATGGGAAATCAGCGGGAAAGGACAAGAAATACTTCAACACACTGACAACACCAAGAACCAATTTCCGACCCAATACAGGGTCATCGCAGGCACAGGTGAATATAGTTCACTATTTTAGCTTCACTTTACCTTCTCACTTAGCATAAAGTAAATTATATCTTACCCAGAATTTATTTTTGGCACTCTACATATTTGTTCCTTGTATATATAATATTTAAAGACGCTTACACAAGATTTTAACACCTTTTGAAAACTTTCACTGTGTTCCTTGTGTTATTAATAATTGTATGAGCGGTAAGTGCAGTCATTATCATTGTTTTTATTGTACACTCTAAACCCTTTGCATGCTGGGAAATTTGTCGTCTGCAAAAATGTCGTCTGCTGAATTTCTAAAATTAGCATTTTCTTCGATTTTTTTCAAAGAATACTATCAGAATAGCAAACAGTTTGGATCCGGATGAGACGCCACGTTCTGTGGCGTCTCATCTGGATCCAAACTGTTTGCAA
Source organism: Dreissena polymorpha (assembly GCF_020536995.1). Lineage (NCBI taxonomy): Eukaryota > Metazoa > Mollusca > Bivalvia > Myida > Dreissenidae > Dreissena > Dreissena polymorpha. The sequence continues at coordinate 102,720,674 of NC_068358.1, read as the reverse complement.
AGGCCTTTAAAATTCGGTTCCCGCACTGAAAGGGTTAAGGAATAGTTAGAGTCTAAAATCAATATCCAATATTGCTGAAGATATTAAACTTGCTTGTAATGTAGTATTGTATCAAGCTCATTCAATATTGCACTCTGTTAGTACAGTTCACATCATTTCCCAAACTCCTATGTTGTTTATTCATTGCAATCACTGTGGTCTCCATCAACCAAGCTTTATTTTTTAATACAATGTAGTTGCTTTATTGAAATTGTGTGAAATCTTATTTAATGAGTATTTAATCTGTGTTAGTCCTGTAATTTAATGTAAGTAATTTAACATTTGTTTAAATGTAATTTGTTCACCAAATGTAATTTTAGTCAATTTTTCTCATTAACATTAAAAATTGTAATTTCACCTATTTCAATACCACAAATTCATTTTCTCTGCCAGTTGATGATTTTATTTTTTACCAGGCATTAACTTGACTTTGAAAAGCATTTAACAAATTGGCATTGCAATACTTGTTCTACATTGTTTAAAAAAGACTGGATGCCATTCTAAATGAGATTAACTATATAACTTACAAAAATTGTTCTTCATACATTTAGGTTAACATTTACCCTTGCTTTGACTAAGAATAAATAATTACGTAATAATTAGATAACTTTGTAAGCAATCGAAAATTGAATGGCCACTTTTGTGAGTCAAACAATGAAGTCAACAATCAGGCTTGTTTTAACCCTGTCCCACTCAGAGGCAAAGTGAAAACGGTATCTAAGTGGGGAAGGGTTAATAGGAATAAAATGAGATTGATGAGATCATCACATATTAATCAAAGTGGCATGTTAAAGTAATAAATGGCAAAGAATGTGGCAGTTGAGGAGTTTTGAACGAGACATTATTGCACACCTCATTTCATTGCATTTCATATCACTGCAGGATGATTTCTATATTGACATTATGGAGGATACGGTATGTTACCAGAGTTGATCTCATACATTTGAGGCACACTCTGAGAAAATGGGGCTTAATGCATGTGCTGTAAGTGTCATCCCATGTTAGCCTGGTCAGACCGCACAAGCTAATAAGGGACGACATTTTCTGTGTTAATGGAATTTTTTCATTAAAAGGTAGTCTCGTCTAAATGAAAATCCAGTATAAGAGGAAAGTGTCATCCCTTATTAAGCTGTTCCGACTGGACAGGCTAATCATGGACAACACTTTACACATGCATTAAGCCCCATTTTCGCAGAGCTGCGCTCATGTGTGGTATATTTCACACACTGGTTGTGGTTTGGCAGGGTTTAGCACACGCTTTTATATCTTTTTTTTTACTTACAGCATGCAGCAAAAGTATATGTATGGTTTGATAAAGGGATTTAACATTATAATTATACCCCCACAAACGAAGTTTAGGGGGGAATATAGGATTGAGCTTGTCGGTCTGTCTGTCTGTCGGTCCGTATTAAGTGTCTGCTCTCTAATTCAAGTTGTTTTCATCTGATCTTCACCAAACTTTGTCAGATGTTGTAACTAGATGATGTCTAGGTCAAGTTCGAATATGGGTCATGCCGGATAAAAAACTAGGTCACAGGGTCACTTAGTGCGTTTTAAACATTGAGTATGGAGTCCACTCTCTAATTCGAGTAGTTTTCATCCCATTTTCACCAAACTTGGTTAGAAGTTTTATCTAGATAATCTTAAGGCCAAGTAAGAACATGGGCCATGCCAGATCAAAAACTAGGTCACGGGGTCACTTAGTACGTTTTACACATTCAGCATGGTGTCCGCTCTCTAATTCAAGTAGTTTTCATCCGATCTTCACCACACTTGGTCAGAAGTTGTATCCAGATGATGTGTAGGTCAAGTTCAAACATGGGCCATGCCCGGTCAAAAACTAGGTCATGGGATCACTAAGTTTGTTTTAAACATTGAGCATGGTGTCCGCTGTTTTTGGTGAAGACAACATGAAAAATATTCTGTGTCAATGCCGCATGTGGGTTTTTTCGTCACGTCTGTGACAAAGCTCTAGTTTAAAATACTTGTGTATAAATCTAGTAAACCTGTATTTCATAAAGGGACATAAATCTTGCCCATGAAGAACTAAGGTGTATATTTTGAAAAAGGCACAGAACCCTGACATGGAAAGTATACCTACATGTGATCTGCGCTCTAAGAAAAGGGGGTTTAATGCATGTGCGTTAAGTGTCATCCCAGATTAACCAGGCACGAAAATTTTCGCTTTAACTGGATTTTTGCCAAGAAGAGACTTTCTTTAAAAGCACACATGCCATACATCCCGGATTGTCCAGGACAGTCCGGGAAATGAAGAACTTGTCCCGCTGTCCCGGAAATCTGTCAAATGTCCCGGAATTTACAAAATCCATATATACATGTACCTTATTTTAATTTTAACTGCACCTCGAATCTGTGTATATCTGCAGCGTCCACATGACAATGCCTACCCGAATAGGCAAACTACGCTATGTGTCAAAATCGATCAATTAACAGGGGTCCTGTTATCATATCGATTGTCTCACGTTCGCGGTCAAACCGCAAAGGCGGCATTGTTTAATGTGGTTGTTAATTGACTTTAATCTATTACGTCATTATTTCCCGCTGCGTAAGGGCAAAGGATAGTTGTTCACACATCTGAAGTCCAACATCGCTGAGTAAAAAATTAAAAGCAGTTTATGTTCGCACGTTTAACCGACAAAGAAGTTGAGTAAAAAATTAAGCATATAAAAACGTCATCCTCACTAGGTTTATTATTGTCTTGTTCTAAACCCCCAGTAAACATAATGTTAAAAATAATAAGTGAATTTGAAGGCGTATCAACAACTACGCGTTACACACCGGTCTTAATAACAATTACGCAGTGACGTCACCATCTATGTTTAGAACGCTTACACTGAAAACACGTGGCTTGTATCTAGTAACGGAAGTAGTAATGTTTAATTTGACGTTAATAGATCAAGTGTATTTCGGATAGGCTTTCGAACTTTTGCAATTAACGATGCGAAACAAAAAAAAAAAGGTACCAAAAATGCATATGTCTATAAATATCGCTACATTTTATACATGTCCCGGAAAATCAGCAAAAGTCCCGGACAATTGAACTCAATGTCCCGGAATTGGTCTGAAAAATTATGGCATGTATGTTAAAAGAAAGATATCATAAAAGGGGAAAGTGTCGTCCTTGATTAGCCTGTGTGGACTGCACAGACTTATCTGTGACAACACTTTACACTCATGCATTAAACCCCTTTTTCACAGAGCACGGCCTATGTGTATTTGATTAAAGGACGTGGAGATTTTGATAGATTCAACAATCTTGCACAGAATTGATGGGTTTTCCATAAAAGGCCTTTAAAGTGTCTTGGGAAAGGGATATACAGTGGAACCCCTCTAAACCGGACGACCCCGGGACCGAGAGGAAATTTAGATTTAGAGAGGGGGAAATTGTCTATTTTACTTTCAGAAGGTCAAAAACATAGCTTAATGTGGAAAAACACACACTAAGCAAAGCTCAGTGCCTTTTCCTGTTTGATCAGACCAGATATCGGCAATGACTAAGCCCTTCCAATACAGAACCAGTCCCATAGTTTGTTGATCTTTTCAAATGTTATCTGATTGTTACCGAATGTTGTTCGGTGAAACGTTGTTTCTCCAATAAGACATGTACACAGACTTTTTTCGCACGATGTATCAGATATTCGACTTTCCTCCCCTTCTTTCTCTGACAGCATCTTGAGTGTAGGTTTATGCAACATCTCGGACTCTTTGATCAGTTTGATTTTGTCTTCTAGAGACAATTCCACGTGTTCGCTTTGAAGGAGGTTCAGTAATTTTCAATATTAGTTATCTTAATTGCCAATTTGAAAATCTAAATGAAAATCTAAATGCAACTGCTTCAAGAACTCTGCAATTCAGCATTTTATATGACACTAAATTAGAAATTGTAATAAACAATTCAAAATTAAATAGCATTAAGCTTATTAAAAAATTAGCACGACTTCCTACTTCAAAAACACACTAAAATGAACCCTATGTATGTTGTAAGTAATTATGATCAGTATTATCACTTTTATTGATCAATATATACATCATAGGCTAAGTCTTTTTAAATTATTTTGCGATTTTTACAGTTTGCAAAATTTTCGACCACTTAATTTCATGCGTCTTTAATCCGATATTCACAAGTTTTTGTCTCTAGGTCTAGGTCCTAACCGGTTTAGAGAGGTACAATTACATATGGAATGACCCAATTTGATCCAAAGAATGACCGGTATTCGGAATTGAAGGGATTTCCGGTCTTTAGGAGATATTTTACGCATGGTATTATAGGCGAAAAAATGGGACCGGACAATTTGTTTTTGTTTAGAGAGGATTCCGGTATATAGAGGATCCGGTTTAGAGGGTTTCCACTGTACTATACTGTGTACTAAGGTCAATATCATTTGGTGGGAAAATATACGCTCCACCTATGTTACCTCATAATGTGACTTTCTTGGCTTCATTTGCGCAAATATATTTTTAATTCTGTGTCTTTGTAAAATTATGTTTATTTCTTATGTCAGCTCTTTTATATAGACGTTCATTATGTGCATTAAATGTAGATGTTTTATTCCAGCCAAACACATAAAATGTTTTAATGAATTAATCAATGTTTTTGTTGTTTAGAATAGATGTTGTTTATTATAGTTATAAAACGTAGTTTAGATTTGATATAAAGTCATTCATTTCTCAAGTGTTTTATTTTTTACATTATAATTCCAGGGCCCTCACACTACTTTGGGGGAAGGGGTCCGCAGCCCTTAGGAGGGGGAATTTTCGCGGCGTTTCCCTTTTTTGGGGAATTTTTTACTAACTCTCTCATTATTTCATTTGTACATGTTTGCACTATATTCATTGCATTTTTCATAATTAAGTATGTTTGAAAAGATTAAATTGAAATAGAATTGAGATATAATAATCATGAGACACATCTTTCTATCAAAAAAAAAAAAAAAAAATTTTTTTTTTTTTTTTTTTTTTAGGGGGAATTTTTCCCCCCAAAAGGGGAAAAAAGTATACTTTTCAGGTGGGGGACTGCCGCCGAAATTCGGCGGCAGATTTGATAGATTGAGGGCCCTGAATTCATATATTAACATTCTAAAAATCATGTTTTCATATCTTTTAGATTAAGCAGTTTTTAACATTGCAAAAGAAATTTATGTCTTTTTCTGCCTGCATAATGTTATAAAGCTTAACATATTATTTAATTGAAGCTGTTATACAGCTAACTTTTTAAAAACGTATTTATCTTTTGGTTGTGACTTTTTATTTTATATTTATGTTATGCATTTTAAAAGTTTAGTTATTTTAGTCACTTTTTAACTTTCAATCACTTAATGTATAATTACATTCCTCGCCATACATGTAGACATACAAGAGTAGTCCCATCAGTGGTGTGTTGTATGTGTTATGGTTGTTTTGTTAATATACATATTTTAGGACATGACATTATCTGCAGCCACTGTAAAACATTATTGGAAATAACAAAAGTTACTACATTTGATTATGCAAATGGTTTTTGTAAAATTCAAAAGAACGAAACACTTTTTTTGATACAAAAGTGTTGCTTTACTACTCAGAATCTTCCATGTTTGCACCATTTCTTTCAGATATGCACAGTGTGACATTGTATGTTTGGTCTTGAAAGTCTCTACATCTTGTTAAACCCTTTCAGTGCTGGAACCGAATTTTGAAGGCCTTTGCAAACAGTTTGGATCCAGATGAGACGCCATGTTTGTCTCATCAGAATCCAAACTGTTTGCTATTCTGATAGTATTCTTTGAAAAAAATCGAAGAAAATGCTAATTTTAGAAATTCAGCAGATGACATTTTTGCAGACGACAAATTTCCCAGCATGCAAAGGGTTAAACCCTTTCCTGCTCAGAATCAAAGTGAAAATTGCTGTATGCAAACAGCATAAAAACAGAACAGCCTGCGAGTATGTTCAGGTTTTATGCCGTTTGCTGCTCATCAGTATCAAAGAGTTGGACATGAAGCATTTAAAACTTAAATCTAGTAAGACAGGTCTTCATTTATATATATTTCGCTAAAGGACTACAAACACGTCAAAGTGTGTCTCTGAGTGGGTTAAGGGACTGCGAGGGCGATGCATGTGTACTGAAAAAAACAACAAGAAATAAGAATAAAGCATGTGGCGTTTATGTCTCTGACATAATTTTTTTACAAGTGTGGGTCTAAAGTAAACTTGAAAATCAGGAAAATTCTTATCTAAAGGATGAGTGAATATTCGAGTTTGATTTAAAAAAATGAAACGCTCTGAGAAACCATAAAATAAGCATCATAACAGGTTTGACCTTCGAACCTTAAAAAGTTGCAGGTTATTGATCAAAATGATTTGAGTCAGGGTATAGGAACACAGGACTTAATCAATGTGTGTGAAGTGTCTGTCATTCTGTCCCAAAACTTTAACCTAAAACTTCAACCTTGGTTAAAGTTTTGCAATATTTAATAACTTTTGCATTATTGAAGATAGCAACTTGATATTTGGCATGCGTGTGTATCGCATGGAGCTGCACATTTTGAGTGGTGAAAGGTCAAGGTCATCCTTCAAGGTCAAAGGTCAACAACAAAAAAGCGGCGCATTAGGGGGCATTGTGTTTCTGACAAACACATCTCTTGTTTGTTTAAGGAAAGTCTTTCCTTAGAAAAATCCAGTAAAGGGGGAGAGTGTCATCCCAGATTAGCCTGTGCAGAATTCACAGGCTATCTTGGACGACACTTAAAGCACATGCTTTATGCCCTGTGTTCTTATAGCCCTGGGGTACATTTATTATCTTTTTCTTTTTTGATCGTCACAAAAAGGTACACTGATTCTCAATTATTATTTCAATATTTTCAGCGTTATACATTTCCCCTTAAGTTGAAGGTCAGTGCGTGTGTCTTACTAATCCCAGTTTTGTGTCAGAGAAATAGGAAAGCTGGAAATAATACAATCAATAATAATTGTTATGTTAAATGTGTGATGTGATATTAACCTCTAACTTAAATTTTGAGCTCACCTGAGCAGAAATTGTGGCCACTCTATGTCCATTGTTGTAATTTTTCTGGCAAAAGTTGTCACCCTTTAACTAGTTTCCTCTCTAAAAGCCTCATTTTTCATCAAATCTTTACTAAACTGGCTTAAAATGTGTGTTTTTTTACAATATCTAAACTGAGTACAAATCTGAATCACATGCACCCAAAATTAAGGTCACCAGTTCAAATCTTAGAAAAATTTTTTTACAACTTTAGGGCCACATTTATGACTCAATCTTGATGAAACATCGGGTTATCTTTAAAATATCTATGCTGGGTTCAAATCTGGTTCATGTGCATCCAAAATTTAGGTCACCAGGTCACATCTTAAAAAAAACACCTTGTAAGCTCACCTGAGCACCACGTGCTCATGGTGTGCTTTTGTGATCGCCTTTTGTCCGTCGTGCGTTGTCCGTTGTGCGACGTCAACATTTGCCTTGTTCACTCTCTAGAGGCCACATTTATTGTCCAATCTTCATGAAATTTGGCCAGAAGATTGGTTTCAATGATATCTTGGATGAGTCCAAATGGTTACGTTTGCTTGAAAAACATGGCTGCCAAGGGAAGGGGCATTTTTCCTTATATGGCTATATATGGCTATATTAAAATCTTGTTAACACTCTAGAGGCCACATTTATTGTCTGATCTTCATGAAACTTGGTCAGAAGATTCATCCCAATAAACATGGTCGCCAGGGAGCGGGGCATTTTTCCTTATATGGCTATAGTAAAACCTTGTTAACACTCTAGAGGCCACATTTATTTCCAGATCTTCATGAAATTTGGTCAGAAGATTGGTTTTAATGATATCTTGGATGAGTTCGAAAATGGTTATGTTTGCTTGAAAAACATGGCTGCCAAGGGGCAGGGCATTTTTCTTTATATGGCAATATATGGCTATAGTAAAATCTTGTTAACACTCTAGAGGCCACATTTATTTCTGATCTTCATGAAACTTGGTCAGAAGATTTATCCTAATAATATCTTCGACGAGTTCGAAAATGATGCCGGTGGTTGAAAAACATGGCCGCCAGGGGGCGGGGCATTTTTCCTTATATGGCTATAGTAAAACCTTGTTAACACTCTAGAGGCCACATTTATTGTCCAATCTTGATGAAATATGGTCAGAAGATTTATCTAAATGATATCTTGGATGAGTTCGAAAATGGTTTTGGTTGCTTTAAAAACATGGCCACCAGGGGCGGGGCATTTTTCCTTATATGGCTATATAAGGCTATAGTAAAACCTTGTTAACACTCTAGAGGCCACATTTATTTCCAATCTTCATGAAATGCGGTCACAATGGTCTCAATGATATCTTGGATTAGTTCGAAAATAATTATGTTTGCTTGAAAAAAATGGCTTCCACGGGGTGGGGCATTTTTCCTTATATGGCTATAGTAAAATCTTGTTAACACTCTAGAGGCCACATTTACTGTCTGATCTTCATAAAACTTGGTCAGAAGATTCATCCCGATAATATCTTGGATGAGTTCAAAAATGATGCCGGTTGGTTGAAAAACATGGCTGCCAGGGGGCGGGGCATTTTTCCTTATATGGCTATAGTAAAACCTTGTTAACACTATAAAGTCCACATTTATTTTCCGATCTTCGTGAAACTTGGTCATAAGATTTGTCCCAATAATATCTTGTTATCTCAGGTGAGCGACTTTGGGTCTTTCAGGCCCTCTTGTTACCAGTCAAGATGCATTACCTATTGCTCTCAATGAAACTTGGTCAGAATGTTTATCTTAACAATATCTAGGCTGAGTTCACATTTTGGTCACATGTGTCCAAAAACTAGGTCACCAGTTCAAATCATCCAAATCATACAAAACCTTTTTTACCACTCTAGAAGGCACATGTATGATTTAAAGGGACTGTCAACCACAACGATGAAGAAAAGAAAAGATGTAAAATACCATATTTTTTTACAATAATTAGTTTATATTGATTAAAATATCACGACTGGTATATTTCATTACTTGAAGAAAAGTTCATATTTTCAGTACATTTAGTAATACAATTTCGCGATGTGAAATCGAAAGTACATCGCGAAAATAGGTGACATAACGATAATAAACACTATAAATAACGCAAGTAGATTTATCATTTTATATATATAATATATACAATTCACTATGCATGCACAATTTGCATTCCTGGGTTTACCACGTGACGATGATGATCAATCTACGGGCGTTATTTATAGTTAACTGTTAGTTACCTGGTAGACATACTCAGTAGAATTTATTACCGAATATACTGAAAATACAAAAACTTAACAACCTTTTTCAAGTAATGTAATATACCAGTCGTGATAATTTAACAATATAAACTAATAATTGTAAAAAAATACGGTATTATACAACTTTTCTTTTCTTCGTCGTCGTGGTTGACAGTCCCTTTAATGTTCATGAAAACGTGTCAGATTATTTAAATGATCTTGGCCATGTTCAAATCTTGTTCATGTGGGATCAAAAACTTTGCACTAGGTGGAATTTTTAATAAAAAAAACACCTTGTTGCCAATCTAGGGGACTCATGTATGACTCAACCTTAATGACCTTTGTTTAGAGTGTTTTGCTTGACAACATTTAGCCAAGTTTGAATCTTGATCCCATGCATAGAAAAACTGGGTCACAAGTTCAAGTCTCACAACATCATTGTAACCCCTCTAGAAGCAATATTTATGACTCAATCTTGATAAAATTTGGTCTGAAAGTTTACCTTGACAAAAGCCAGGCAAGGTTTTAATCTGGGTCACATGCATTAGTAAACTAGGGCACAAGGTCAAGTCTTATAAAAGTCTGTTACCACCTAATATTCCTCATTTGTGACTGAAATTTTGTAAGAATGTTCATCTTTACAATATGTTGGCCAAGTTTGAATCTGAATCGTGTGCATCCATGAAATAGGTCACCAAGATCAAGACTTAGCAAATTGGACATGGTGAGAATGTTTTATCTTGACAATATCAAGGGCTCAAGCTATTCAACAAATGATGTACCTTTAACTCAGGTTAGCTCTTTACAGGCCATTATGACCTTCTTGTTAAATAATCATGCTGGAATACTGACAATAAGATAACATTGTTCAATGTGTGTTATGGAAATATATAGAGCTAGTTCTTCCCATTGTGGCTACCACAGTTGAAGGATGAAGCATATTTAGCATCATAACTTTGTGTGTAGTACTAATACGAATGGCTGAACTTTGTTCATATATCAAATTATATTTCTTGTATTCTGAGTGAATTTAAGTGATGTTTGTAGATTTGTCAGTTCTCAGCAAAACTCTTAATATTGGGGTAAATTTATAATGTAAATAAGTTATTGTATATGTGTGCATGGTTAGTATTATATGTGCATTAGGCCACAAATTTGTATTTTATGTACACAGATAAAGTGGATAATTCACTCATACATATTTGAGGTGATTAATGCAAAATGGGTCTTATACCTTAAGCAGCTAGTGTAACTCTAGATCAGCGTAGCACAATTGTGCAGTCTGGAGAGGAGCTACTCTGTCTACTGTAAAGTCATGAAACATTTCGAAGTCTCAGAAGCGGACAAAGTAGCCCCTGACCAGACTGCGGGAATTTGTAGGCTGATCTGGACTTTTGCCTACCATATATTGCATAAGACCCATTATTGCATGAAGTAGCTCATAGTATGCTATACCCTGGTTAGGTTTTCATCATGTTCATAAAACTCCATGTTATTTCGGACAGGAATATTTCGAGGAGCGACTTGCCCCAAAACCTCCCCTCCCAACATGCAACACGCCACACGATAAGGGCGAGGTATATACGGCGTTATGTCACGTGTGCTGCATGCACATGACTGTGAATCACGTGTGCAGTTATTGGTGTGCACGAGTGGGCCCTTTTGTTGTTGTGAACTCTATGCTTGCATTTAATAAGGTAGGAAATGAGCGGCGTTCTATGAAAATTGGGCATAATTCATGTGCGTTTAGTGTCATCCCAGCAGACTGCACATGCTTATCAGGGATTACACTTTTTGCTTTCATGGAATTTTTTGTTTCAAGGAAGTCTCTTTAAACAAAAATCCAGTTTAGACAAAAAGTGTCGTCCCAGATGAGCCTATGCAGGATGCTACGCACATGCATTAAGCCCAGTTTTCCCAGAACCATGCTCAAATAAGTTCATTTAAGGCAGTGATAATTATCATCAAGTGCAAACTGTCGATTTAATTAGGTAAGTTTGGCAACTTTTCTTCTGTAATATATTTTCATAAAAAGTGGTATTTATTGTCTCAGTAAAGAAACATATTTCTGGAATATATATAACATTAAGATGATAAGAGCATACCACATTATTACAAATCTACACTACAATTACCAGTATATTTGTTATGTGGTTATAAAGACTCAGGTAAGGTGTGGGCAAGCATAGAGTATGTGTGACCATCACCACTGTGTTTACATTGAAGTGTTGTCACACTGGTTATCCAGAGTTTCATTTTTAGCGCATGGCTTCACTTTACAGGTCCAGGTGCAAATGCAGAAGTGGCCAAACAACTAAGTGATTTTTCTCACTTTCAACACTTTTGCTGAATTTCTTCTTACTTTACTGCATTTATACTGTTAATAGTGTTACACAAAGGTTTCTAATAGTTGATTGACAGCGCTGCAATTGTTTCGCTCAGACATTTTAAGATCTTCATTTGTTATAGAATAAGTATATTTTACCTTCATGTTCTGACTTTGGTCAATCTTTAAATCGTCTTCCCATGATATTACACTCGAGTAATTTATCATTTGATCACTCCGAGGGGTTCATTGTGTGCAGCAAAGATGCAAATCTGATAAAATAAAGTCAATAGGTCTCACTTCAAAATATGGGCCAATCAAGAAATGATGCAAATTTTATGCTAGAATTCCCAATGTTGAAGTAATCCTAAATTATGTTGTACTTCAGTTTACATTTCAGATCATTTTGTTTGTGTGTAATTTATTGTTTTGCTTCTACACAATAAAACAGTATAAACCATGTTATCCATATTTACTTGTTTAAGGCATTTTAATATAAAAAGAACTCAACACTAATAAGCCTGACTCTGGTAATGGAGAATGTCCCTGGTAATAAAACGAGCATTGCTCTTGGAAAATTTGGCTTAACCCCTAACCACTTAGATACGTATTTGGACGCATCTAGTCCCTCAGAAAGTTAAATTTAATTTAAGACCAGTCACCTTTCTTATAAGATTCAAGTTTTAAAGGCTTCATTTGCTGCGACCCATGAAAGTTTGATTTGCAGCAAATAGCATAAAACCTGAACAGACTGTAAGTTACTCGCAGGCTGTTCTGGTTTTATGCTGTTTGCACATAGCCATTTTCACTATGAATCTGAGTGAGAAAGGGTTAATGCCTTGTGTGCCCAGAGTGTGGCTCAAGTGATATGCAATTGTGTCTTGTTCTGATAAAACTGGGCTTAATTCATGTGCGTAAAGTGTCGTCCCAGATTAGCCTGTGCAGTCGGCGCAGGCTAATCAGGGACGACACTTTCCGCTTAAACTTGATTTTTGCTAAGAAGGGACTTCCTTCAAACTAAAAATACCATAAAAGCGGAAAGTGTTGTCCCTGATTAGCCTGTGCGGACTGCACAGGCTAATCTGGAACGACACTTTATGCACATGAATTAAGCCCAGTTTTCTCAGAACAAGACACATTTGTTCCCAATAAAGGGTTTAGCGGTGTTTCACTATTTGTTGTTGCTCCTCTCACGTCTGTATTCACTATTTCCAAATAAGAATCAATAGGTATGTATTGATTGTTAGAAGTCTGTTTTTCAGTGGCTTACTGTATTTGGATTATTTTCTCTCTTTTTAAAAATCTGGAATTGATGTTAATAGTCAATCTGAATTTTAGCAATCCATGCCCGTCAGGTATGTAAGGCGTGCATGTTACGTCCAACGTTTATTGCTCGTGTCCATTTTGTGTCTGTTACTGCTTTGTTACTTGTATGTCCCGAGTATTTGAAATTGTTTCTGGCTTGAATTTTCAAACATAGCATGGTGTGACATAATTTTACTTGTACTGTAGTATCTCCCATGCAACTGCATTCTTGATGAAAGAAAACATTTTTAGCTCACCTGAGCAGAACATGCTCATAATGATATTTTGTGATCGCCTTTTTTCGGTTGTTCTTAGTGTGTTGTGTGTTGTCACCATTTGCCGTGTGAGAACTGTAAAGGTGGAATATATTGCCTTATCTTCATTAAACTTGGTAAGGATACTTGTCACCGATTATTACTTTCGTTTGAAACTTGGTCACTTGAGGTCAAAAACACTTGGTCACTCCATTTGAAAATTCAAGTAAAATGCTTGTAACACTCTAGATTGCCCAAACTTTTTGAAACTTGAACAATTGTCCTTATCGGGGTCAAAATTGCTAAAAAACTAATTCACTAGTAAAATTAATGAACAAGTTTATGAACACTCTAGAATCCACATTTATTGCCCAACATTCATGGTCAGAACATTTTCCCCAATGATACGTCTGTAGACTTTGTCATGCTGGGTACAAAAGAGAGTTCATTAGTTCAAATTAAAGAAAAAGTGTGTGCACACTCCAGAGGCAGCATTTTAACCCTCGTGCTCAGAATATCTTTGCTGCATTCTGAGATGGTCCTGGAATTATCACAAAATCTGCTCAAAAGGGTTCAGCTCCTTTGGGTTTCAGGTGAATGACGTTGGCTCCTCTTGTTAGCTCACCTGAGCACAACGTGCTCATGGTGAGCTTTTGTGATCGCTTTTGTTCATCATCCGTTGTCCGTCGTGCGTTGTGCGACGTCAACATTTGCCTTGTTCACTCTCTAGAGGCCACATTTATTGTCCAATCTTCATGAAACTAGCTCAGAAGATTTGTACCACTGATATCTTGGATGAGTTCAAAAATGGTAATCTTTGCTTGAAAAACATGGCTGCCAAGGGGCGGGGCATTTTTCCTTATATGGCTATATATGGCTATAGTAAAATCTTGTTAACACTCTAGAGGCCACATTTATTGTCCAATCTTCATGAAATTTGGTCAGAAGATTAATCCTAATAATATCTTGGACAAGTTCGAAAATGATGCCGGTTGGTTGAAAAACATGGCCGCAAGGGGGCGGGGCTATTTTCCTTATATGGCTATTGTAAAACCTTGTTAACACTCTAGAGGTCACATTTATTTTCCAATCATCATGAAACTTGGTCAGAAGATTTGTCCCAATGATATCTTGGATGAGTTTGAAAATGGTTTTGGTTGCTTTAAAAACATGGCCACCAGGGGCGGGGCATTTTTCCTTATATGGCTATATATGGCTATAGTAAAACCTTGTTAACACTCAAGAGGCCACATTTATTGTCCAATCTTCATGAAATTTGGTCAGAAGATTGGTCTCAATGATATCTTGGATTAGTTCGAAAATAATTATGTTTGCTTGAAAAAAATGGCTTCCAAGGGGCGGGGCATTTTTCCTTATATGGCTATAGTAAAATCTTGTTAACACTCTAGAGGCCACATTTACTGTCTGATCTTCATGAAACTTGGTCAGAAGATTCATCCCGATAATATCTTGGATGAGTTCAAAAATGATGCCGGTTGGTTGAAAAACATGGCTGCCAGGGGGCGGGGTATTTTTCCTTAAATGGCTATAGTAAAACCTTGTTAACACTCTAGAGGCCACATTTATTTTCCGATCTTCGTGAAACTTGGTTAGAGGATTTGTCCCAGTAATATCTTGTAATCTTAGGTGAGCGACTTCAGGCCCTCTTGTTTTATTTTAAACCCTTGACAACATGATTATCTACAATCGCTTCACTTTGCCACCAACTTTATATAAACACATATAAAAACACATATATCTGCCACTAAAACATTTGGTAATGCAATAGCATGAAAGATACTGTGAACCATTCTTGAAATAAATGAATTCTCCTTACTATTATCTGTATACTACAGGTATTTTTAAAGTTCTTACCAATAAGCATGTCAAGCAACTTGCAAGCATTTGTACTTAGTATTTGTACTTTATACTATAAAGCAGTTTTGTAAGAAAATTAAAAGAAAGAAATGCGTGGAAGATGTCAAAAGAAAAGTACTGATGTAGCCAAGTACTTATATGTTGGATTATTATATTATTTACTATCATAATGTTTGCATGTTTAGATCAGTAGATCATGAGGGGGCCAGTGACTGCATTTTGCTTGCCAGTTAATTTACATGGACTTATGAATAAGTCATTTTACATGCATTTTCATTAATTTCTCTATGTTACTTGATCTTGATGTGTATACTAACTCTGTTTTCATATTTTCTGCAATGATTCCTTTAAATTACCAGTATTTGATTGTTTATTGATTGGCATTGTTCTTATCTCATATATCTGGTTAAATTTTAGAATACCCAGTTATTTTGTCTTTGCACAGGCTGATTGGATTGCACAATGTAGTTAGTGAATGTTTGTACATTAATCTTTCATACAATAATATTCACTCAATGTTCCACATTGAATTTTCTACAGAAAGTATTAGTGTTTGCATCATTATTATACACATGTACCAATGTATAATTCATATGGAAACCTAATTATTCTATAGGTTTTTTACTGTTTTGATTTGTACTCAACTATATGATTGTTTTATAGTTTATGCTTCAGTCCAGTTGGTTCTATGTGATAATTGATATTTAATGAATAAGATTGAGTTGATTTATGTTTTGATATTTATACATATTTTACACACACATAGTTCTTATCTTACAAATATACTACATACAACTGTATATATCCCTAAGTTGGTATACAATTAAGGTATTACATCATCCTTTTCCTGTTTTCAGAGTCGAGCACAAAAGGCGGGACCCATAAAGGCGCTGTCAAGTGTATTTGACCGCGCAGATTCAGACCCCAACATCCTGACAGTTCCTGTGGTCCCTATAAGGGAAAAGTCGCCTAAGAGAAAGGCCCCTCATGCTCCACCAACTGGGGATCAGATCACCGTGGCCCAAGCTGCTACTAATCCTTCTGTTGCCAGGGAACTAGGAGGCACCAAGGAGTTCACATCATCTGTGATGTCATCCATGACATCATCAGGTATCCCGTCAGCGTCAAGTACAAAACCAGTCATGCTGTCTAAGCCTCTCACCATACCTACGGCACCTCCCCGCAGGAAGCACCTGCTGTCTAACAGCGAGCACGCACAATCACCTGTCACGGACCAAACCAGCAAGGATGACTCCACCATTGAACTGTCGTCCCCAGCAAAAACAAACGTGAAGGCAAGTCCCTTCTCCACTGTTGGAAAAATGTGGAGGCCAATGTCGATGTCAACCAGTGCTACAAATGACAAAGAGGAAACTCACTACCAAACTTTTAATAACTTTGATGTGCTCAGAGAGATGGGCACTGAGAAACTACCTCTGACAGCAAGTCCCAGGGACCAGGTGGAGCCCGTAAAGATCAACGGTCACGGGCACTTGAAGGCTGTTGTCTCAAAGACCACCAGCAGGGCCAACAAGGTGCTCACTGGCAATGGATCAGTGTCCGAAAAGAGCTTCGCAGTCTTGAAAGAAAAAGTCAGCGCCAGTCATTCCAATACAGTGAAACAAATCTTGGACACAGTTTACACGTCTGAAGACTTTGTGCAGGCTACTGGTGATGTTGAGAAACTTCTGAATGAGTTGAAACAGACCATGGAGTCATTGAAGTCTTCGAGAATTGACAAAAAGCCAGTACAGTTTGACATGTGCAAGGACGAGTTGCAATCTCAGGTCAGGCAATTTGTCACGGATGCCAAGCTCTTGGTGAGCAATGCCACTCAGACGCGGGAGAAGCTTGCAGTGAACATGGACTCAAGCATGCACTCGCTTGCAAAGATCTTCCTGCACGGGCAGGCCACGATGTTCATGATGGAGGCCATTCACCAGGCCCAGCACTTGGGCTCAGAGGTCATGAGGGTCGCCAATGCCTATAAGAGCACCCTGAACGCAGCCCATGCAGCTGTTGGCAAGCCCCTGGCAGACCCCCACATGAAGTATCTCATGAGGCAGGCTACAAACCTTGCTACTCTTCTGAGCACGCTTCTGAAAAGTCTGAAAACTCTTGAACAAAAGTAGATTTCATCTTGCTACAATCTTCTTATATTTCTCATCCAATATACATTTTATCTCATTTATCAATGGTCCGAGAAAATGATTTTCAGTAAGAAACTGATAGAATAATAATTTTTCAGCCAATATGAACCTTAAATAAAGTGCTTGTGAATAGAGTCTGGCAATAAGCAACATATTCAATCAATGTAAATTACATTTCACCCTTTTCTTTTGCATACCATGTGATGATCCTCGTTTGTGCTTACTTTTTGTTTTGTTATTTATTCAAATTTTTGAACACTTAAAAACGTTATAAGAGTTGGTAATGAGTAAATTGGAACTTTGGCATGATAACTTGATTTTTTTAAAGAGAGGCTACAACTTGCTTGTTACTGTAAAGAAGGTGTACATTTCAGAATATTGATAGTAATTATAATTTTGCAAAACATGAACTCTGTGCCAAACGTGTATGTTTAACAATCAATTTTAAGAGTTTGATTGCAATGTTATAACATTACTAATCATACATTACAAGCATATATAATGCACTATATTTCATCTCTGATTGACATATGGGCCATGCTGTGTGAAAAGGGGGTTTAATGCAGGTGTGTTGTGGTCCCAAATAAGCCTGTGAAGTCCATACATGCTAATCAGAGATGACACTTTCCGCTTTTATGATATTTTTGTTTAAAGAAATCCTATTCTTAGTAAAAATCCAGTTGAGGCGGAAAGTGTCGTCCACTGATTAGGCTGTGCGAACTGCACAGGCTAATCTGTGACAACCCTTTTTCATAGAGCTTTATAGCCATTAAGCTAAGCAGATATAAAGGTTCTTCCCATTAAGTCATTATCATGAGCCAATTAAGCTTGTACGCATTCCAAGGTATAGCACTGGGTATCATTTGGCCATCCACTGTACAGGTTTTCATAAGCCAATCCATAAACAGAACAGTATCAATTTATTTGTATATGAAACCATTCATTTATTATGCTCCCCCAAAATTTATTTTAGGGGGAGCATATAGTCGCCGCTTCGTCTGTCAGTGTGTGTGCGTCTGTCTGTCCGTCCATGCACAATTTTTGTCCTGGCTATTTCTCAGCAACTAATGACCGGAATTCAATGAAACTTTATGGGAAGCTTCACTACCAAGAGGAGATGTGCATATTATCAGCGTGTTCTGGTCGGATGTTTTTTCACAGAGTTATGGCCCTTTGAAATTTTCTATAAAAAAATTATTATCCCCCCCAACTACTGTGCCCTCAAGATGTTTCCTTTTATCTGAATATATAGTGCAATATTGTGACAAAAAAAAACTTTGGGGAGCATCACCCGTCTCCGACGGTTTCTTGTATTGTAACTCATTAGGAAATCATTATCTTTGTTTGATTTACCCATCCTTTTTGTTGTTTCTTTTCATTTTGTTTCGGAAAAGACAATAACCATACAGGGTTATGTATTGTCATGCTTTGTTTGAACTCGTTGCATTGCAAACAGAAACGAACAACGTTATGTACATAGTAATTTTTTCTACGTAATTGATATATTTTTTTCATGAGCACATATGCAGAATATTGTTGATTATTTTATTGTTGGTGACAATAAATGTCTATTTTGTATATAGGTATTGTGAACAATTGTTGTTAATTGGCTAGCCATGTGTAATTGTTCCTATTTCTGATTGTGTCTAATATCCAGGTATTTCAGTTGTTAATTTTTTAGCATCATCTGATGCCAGTACAGTGGTCTTCCTGTAAATTATTTATTGGAGCTGCACTTTAATCAGGCTTAATGCATGTGCTTTTGATCAAGCATAGCCTTTGCGCCCTCACAGGCTAATGTGGTACAACACTTTCTGCTTTAATGGAATTTTTTGTTTACAAGAAGTCTTTTTTTGTAAGAAAAGTGTCGTCCCGGATTAGACTGTGAGGGCTACGCAGGCTACTTTGTGGATGTATGTACATGTACATAGAGGACGATACTTAACACATGCGTTAAGCTACGTTTTCCCAGAATGCAGCTCATATTCTTAGACTTCCAAAAAAGACTATTTGGAAACTTAAATATTTGGTAAATACTCGATTGTTGAGTATATCTTGCCATTTTTTCTTAAATCATTCTTCATTTGGAACATTTTTGTGTGTTTTGATGAGATAAGAAACATTGCTTTCCTCTTTATTGGCAACTCGGGAGTATTTTTCTTGGTTCTCCGTCTTTCCGTGAGCTATTACTTGCTGTGGCAACACGAACCCATTCAACAAGTAATGATTTGTCAGCATTATTATATAACTGTTAAAGACAAGGGACATTGAGACAGTATTATCCCGTGTTTGTTTTGTGCCCATATAACACAAACATCTTGAGTAAAGAATTGTCTTTTTTTACATCATGTATAAACATTTTCATACATAAAAAGACACACCTAAAATTAACCTTTGCAGAAATTTTAAGTTAATCAGCTTTACTTTATATTTAACTAGAGTATACTTAAAGGGGCCTTTTCACAGATTTTGGCATTTTTTAACTTATTCATTAAATGCTTTATATCGATAAATGTAAACATTGGATCGTAAAAGCTCCAGTAAAAAATCAATAATAAAATTAAAAAAAGGAAAAGAACATTGCGCTGACCAGGTTTCGAACCAGTGACCCCTGGAGTCCTGCCAGAGTCCTGAAGTAAAAACGCTTTATCCTACTGAGCTATTCCGCCGTGTACACATACTGAACGTATTTTATACCTTATTAAGCAATCTTCGTAGTTTCACAAAATTCAACGACAAAAACAGAACTCTCCAAATTATTCAATCGTTTCGCGTTGCAACGCTTTATAATTTTTAGGTTTTAAAATCGTCAAAAGATGCATATAATGGCTATATTAGACCATGGTAAATGTTCAGTATTACTGTTTCCTCACAAATATCATAACTAAAACGAAAATTTGCGAATCTGAAACAACTTTTTTCAATTTTGTCAATTTACCAAAGCGTGAAAAGATCCCTTTAACTGTAATTAGTATTTTCTAATAATATAATAATAATAAATTGATATGGAGAGGACATTTTCAGATGACTTCGGAATATGGTCCCTGATAATATAAACTGTGATAGAAGCATTAGTCCACAGCTTAATAATACATTCCATACAGCCCTGTGTATAGCAGTAGAATTGTTATGGACACTTGTTGTCTTATCAAATGTTCTTGTTTATATTTGCAATATGTCATTCTTTGTAGGACAATCTTTCAACTATGGTTAATAACTTTAATATGTGTTGCTTATGTTCTTATTGAGATAGTAATAAATTGAAATGTTGCTAGTCTGTATAATATTTTGCTCAATGGATATTATTAATAATGACAACGGTATAAAGTCTTCAGATAGCATTGCGCAGATGATGAGCATAAAATGCAGCATAAACGCTTGGAAATTAATTCTGTTAACCCTTTCCCTCTCAAGAGCAAAGTGAAAATGTCTATGTGCAAACAGCGCACAACCAGAATAGTCTGTGTGTTACACGCAGTCTGTTGAGGTTTTATCCTGTTTGCTGCTCATCTAATTGTTGGAAATGAAGCCTTTTAAAAGTTAAATCTCGTTAGAAAGGTCTTAATTAAATTTCACTTTGTGAGGGACTACAAATGCAAGCTGCACATGCTACTCAGGGATGACACTTTATAAACATGCATTAAGCCCTGTTTTCCCAGAGGCAGGCTCAGATGTCTTGTGTTGGATATCAAGATGTTTATACCTGATTGATACAGAAGTTTTCTCTTAATTGCATTTTACTATAATAAAACTAAAATTACAATATATTTTCATTTCAAATTTCTGATTTAAATTGTTGTGTGATGCTTTGTTAACCAACAGTCACTTTGATTGTTGATTTTTATACAAAAGTTATATATATATAAGTTAACATTTTTGACAGTTATAATTATACATTGTCTATTTTCCCAATGTATGTTGAAACCTGTTGTACTGTTACTCCATGTATACAAGGCATATATTTAGCATATAGGCTGGTGCAAATTCAGCAGTGTAGATCCTATTTCATGTACTTTGTTGCTTTTTCTCAGTTTGACAGATTGCCAGGGATGAAAATATATTGTCTTATGTTTTGTGGATAAGGCTTGTGCAACAATCATTTACAGTATTAATATTTCTAAAGCAAAATTTTTAAAAGCTTGAAATTGATACACCAAGATGAATGCTCTGTGCATTTTACAACATTTACCAGTATATTTTGTTTAAGCAAGATTCCACATACCGGTAATCTTGTACTAAATAAAATTGCTTAGAAGACTGAAATAGATTTTTTTTTTAATGTAACTTGTATATATAGAAAAAATATCAATAATTGTTGTTTCCAGTAATTAGGCAATGTGATTTTATGTCAATATGCAAGTGCTCTTATAGCAGCTAAATTATCAACATTTTTCAGTACCACTTTAACAGTATAGTTTGTTTGTGGGAACTATTTAAACACAACTCAACTTACCAGCTTTGATTCTTGTATGGCAATCTAGTGACAAACCTTGCATCTGTCAAACAGGGATTTTCATGTTTTCTATAACCACAAATCCTATTATTTTGTTCATGTCATAGAGAAATTGTGTATAGTACAGAGGAATTTATAACAAAATATTTACACATTGTATGAAGAGATATTATTAAACCTATAAAGTTTGGTTTATATTGGTGTTTGTAGTTGTAGCTGGTCAAAGTTGCATTGTTCTGTGACTGTCTTGAAGGTTTTCACAAAACCACGTCCTTATGCAACTTAATTTTTATAGCATAAATACGTTTTCTGCTATCTAATAGTTACTACCTCCGAAAGTGAGTTAATCAATCCGGAAATTTCTGGAGCAGTGAGCCGCAACCTATATACGCAAATTAGACTAGGTCAGAACATAATGTAATGTAACCTAGGCTAAACCGATACCCTACACCTCAATCTACTTCCGGATGATTAACGGTTCCCCATACATCTGGTATCTACGCATCCACAAATTCCAGATTCCATTCGCAGACTCTCACAAAAACAGGCGGTAGAAAGGGTTCACAGCCCTTATTCTCCAGGATTTTACAGTCGCCTTTTCCTGGTTCAAAAGAAAAACAGCTCCTGGAGACCGGTCATAGACGTAAAAGTGTTCAACACGTTTCTAATCAAACCAACTTTCAAGATGGAGACTCCTGCCTTCATACGAAACTCCATCAAACCCATGCACTGGGAAGTGTCCTTGGATCTGGAAGATGCATACTTCCATGTTCCTATCCATCCCAAATACTGGTAGTACCTGTGCTCCTTTCGAGGCCAGGTCTACCAGTTTTGGGCTATGCCATTTGGGTTGGCGACCGCCCCACAAGTTTTTACCAGACTCATGGCTGCAGTCGTTGCACAGCAGGTTCACGGGACTCTTCTTCTTCAGTATTTCGACGACTGGCTCTAAGCTTACATCAGCTCAATTGTCAACTGCTTCTGCAGAAACTAGATTTCTCTTGGAAGGAACTCCTCTCGTTAGGACTCCTCAATGCAGACAAGTCAGACCTCATTCCTTCTGAGGATTTCATCTTCGTGGGAATGAATTTCTTGACCCACATCAATCAGACCAGGGTCTCACATCAAGGTGTATCACACCTCCTTGTGAGGGTCAAATGGGTTCTGTCCCAGTCTCATGTCACAGCTCAAGAATTTCTCTCTCTCAGCGTTATCCTTAGCTCAGTAGCAGACTTCGTGCAGTTGGGACGTCTCTTCCTACGTCCTCTTCAGCAGTATCTCTCAGCTTGTTGGAAATGGTCTCCGGACAATCTGCTAACACGAAGCCCAATCCTTCTGGCCTAAGTCCCCCATCTTCAGTGGTGGCTAGTCGAGGAGACTCTTGGCAGGAGTACCGCTTCTTGCCCCGCAACCTTCATTACGTCTCATAACAGATGCGAGCAGGGAAGGTTGGGGCTCTCACCTGGAACCACTCAGCCTGAAACTAAGTAATCTTCAAGAATGCATTATCCATTAATGGACGAATAACAAGCTATAGTTTTTGAGACCCACTCTCATGCAGCCTTCAAGAATGAATTATCCATCAATGGAACTCATTACAACTCATAGTGTTTGAAGCCCACTCTCCTGCATCCTTCAAGAATGCATTATCGATCACTGGAACTCATAACAAGCCATTGTGTTTGAGACCCACCCTCCTGCAGCCTTCAAGAATGAATTATACATAAATTGAATACATTACAAGTCATAGTGCTTGAGGACCATTCTCCTGCATCCTTTAAGAATGAATTATCCATTAATGGAACTGATTACAACTAACAAGCCATAGTGTTTGAGGCCCACTATCCTTCATCCTTCAAGAACCTAGTATTCATCTATGGAACTCATTACAAACCATAGTGTTTGAGGCCCACTATCCTGATCCTTCAAAAATGCCGTGTCTATCAATGGAACACATAACAAGCAATTGTGTTTGAGGCCCCACTCTCCTGAATCCTTTAAGAATGTATTATCCATCAATGGAACTCATAACCAGCCACAGTGTTTGAGGCCCACTATCCTTCATCTTTTAGGACCTAGTATCCATCAATGGAACTCATTACAAGCCACAGTGTTTGAGGCCCATTTCTCCTGCATCCTTTAAGAATGTATTATCCATCAATGGAACTCATTACAAGCCATAGTGTTTGAGGCCCACTATCCTGATCCTTCACGAATGCAGTGTCCATCAATGAAACTCATTACAAGCCATAGTGTATGATGCCCCATTCTCTTGCATCCTTTAAGAATGTATTATCCATCAACTGAACTCATTACAATATAAAGAAGTGAAACTCCAGCTGCTGGAGCAGTATTGAATTTTCATTAAAACAATTAATTGGTCCTTTATTTAAGGCAAGTGACCGATTGCCCAAACAGTACGAAACAGCACAATACAGCACAATACAAACCAACATAAACACAAAAGTCATTACAAGCCATAGTGTTTCATGCCCCACTATCCTGATCCATCAAGAATGCAGTATCTATCAATTGAACACATAACAAGCAATTGTGTTTGAGGCCCCACTCTTCTGCATCCTTTAAGAAGTATACCTAGGCTCACTCTATGGCATCCGTCGATGGCGCAGTATCCCACTATGGAACTCTTTACCAGCCAATATTACCGAGGCTCACTCTATGGCATCCTTCAATAGCGGTGTATCCCACTATGGAACTCTTTACCAGCCAATATTACCGAGGCTCACTCTATGGCATCGTTCAATAGCGGAGTATCCCACTATGGAACTCTTTACCAGCCAATATTACCGAGGCTCACTCTATGGCATCCTTCGATGGCGCAGTATCCCACTATGGAACTCTTTATCAGCCAATATTACCGAGGCTCACTCTATGGCATCCTTCAATATCCCAGTATCCCACTATGGAACTCTTTACCAGAAAATATTACCGAGGCTCACTCTCTGGCATCCTTCCAGAGGGCAGAATCTAACTATGAAACTCATTATCAGAAAATGTAGACGGAAACGATAACAAAATGGCAGTCGAAAGACGGCCAAACTGCCAGAATTACAAAATTGCAGTCAAAAGACGGCCAAACGGACAGAATAACAAAATAGCAGTAAAAAGACTTACAGAATAACAAAACGGCAGTCAAACAGCTACCAGACGGACAGAATAACAACAGGCAGTCAAAATTCTACCAGACAAACAGAATAACAAATTGGAAGTAAAAAACCAGCCAGGCGGACATATTTTATAAAATGCCATGCATATTGCGAAAGTCTATTCCCACTTATTTTGAACGGTTGTCGCTTTTTGTATGTGTTGGGAATCGTTTATGAAGCTCATTTGTGTGTGAAAATTTCGAAGTTTACTAGGTCCTTAAAATCCTGAAGCTGCATAACCCATAGTGTGACCCAACAATCCAAATGAATAAACTTTAAAGACTCGCTTAAGTTAGAACTTATTTTTTAATAAATAGGCAGTTTCAAACTACTTAGATTTTTCTGAAATAAATTCAATTATGGTGTGTGTTGTTCTGTGGGAGCTTGTAAAAGTATCACAAGAAGACCCCACTGGCCGCCATGGTAACTACCAACCTAAAGCGCATTTTCGCCGGATGAGATGTGCATTTCATCGCTCATATTAGTCACATGACACTCTGAATGTAACTCTGTAATCAGCATCTCCCTCAGTTTTCACTGGAGCTGATGTTTGTAATAATAAATTGAAGAGTGGTGTGCCTCGTATACCCAGACAAAAACCTTTTTTGTCTCCACTTTCAAACAAATGAACTTATTGATAAATTTCAAAAATAAGAGCACACTTTCCTCTGATTGGACGGTCCGGTTTTAAATAAAGTTAAATAAATCATAACTGCATCCTTAAATATCAGTTGCAGTTTAATGTCATTTTAAACGAGAAATGACGCGGCAGAGGCCGATGCGTATCCCCACGCCGCTTAGATGTTATATTAAAAAACAATTTTGGGTGGGCAAGGCCTATGTTGGTGTCGCCCCGGGATGGGTAATGTGGACATGGATCGTCGAGATAGACCGTGTTGTCATAAGAGATGTTCAGTTTTAATTTCAATTCAATTGGTGAATAAATGAATAAGTTATGTTAAAACAAAAAATTTGGTGTGCGTGGCCTAGGTGGGCGGGGTGCCCCAGGATTTGTAATGGGGCCATGCATAGTTAAGATTGACCGTATTGTAATAACAGAAGTTCAGTATCAATTAGAAGGGAATCGGTGTAGAAATGAAAAAGTTAATGTAAAATAACCTAAAAAAAAGGAGTGAAAATCTCTGACCCGGACCCATCCCAACCAGGGGTGATATCAAAATTCCAAATAGTGCAAGGTCGCACATATGCTCATAGCTACCATGTGTTTAAGATTCAAGGTTCTAGTGCTAATAGTGTAGAAGGAGATAGTGGCCAGGACGGATAGACGGACAGACAGCGGAGATAATCACATAATCCCCCCACTCCAATTTGGAGCGTGGGGATAATCAATGGCAAATAAGAATCAAAGTACTGACAGAACTGGTGTGACGATGCTTTTGAAGAGGATGGATATAAAAGCATCAATTTAAGTTTAAAACTTTATCTACATCACCACAATTGTGTATGTGCATACGAAAAATTGGGTACGAAAATAATAGGGTACGAAAACAATTTTGGTATGAAAAAAAAAATTTGGTACGAAAAAAATGGTGGTTCCAAAAAATTTTGGGTACGAACAAAAATGGGTACGAAACATTTTGGGTACGAAAAAAATTGGGGGTACGGGGAAATTGGGGTACGAAACAAAATTTAGGTGCGAAAAAAAATTGGGAACGAAAAAATTGGGTACGAAAAAAATCGGGTACAAACAATTTAGGTACGAAAAGAATGGGTACGAAAAAAATCGGGTATGAAAAAAAAATCGGGAACCAAGCTGCCTTTACCTTTATTAATGGCACTGGGGTGGGTTATGTGGACATGGATGGTCGAGATAGACCGTATTGTCATAAGAGATGTTCAGTATTAATATGAAGTCAATTGGTTAATACATGAAGAAGATATGTTAAAACAACACTTTGGGCCTCACCCCAACCCTCATCGGCCACTATCTGCTCCTACACCATTACAAGGGGGCATGCGTATACGGGAGCTTACCGGCTTTAAGTGAGGTTAGTTGTAACTTACCTCCAGTTTTTCGTGAAGGAGTAGCAGATATTTTCACCCGGTAAGCCACTTTATATTGATATTTCTGTTAAATGAATACGCCCTTTCGGCTCTGCGGTGTTTGTGCTCCCCTCGGTTTTTTGTTTCAATACCGGTGACGTCGGGATATAAAAGTTATTGAAGCAAAACCGTCCACAGATTTGTCGTTTAATTTCTTGACCTCCGATATTTTGGTTGTTCGAACATCAGTTTCTCTAATAATTAACAGTATTTGTACATGTTTACAGTAAAATATAACATAAATTACGATTATGTTATTATCTCGACGCGTTTTTATGTCTATTAATTCATTTAATGCCGAACTATAACGCATTAACCTCCTTTTTTAAATGACTTCCTTTAAGCATATTTTGGGACTTTACTTCAAAATGACAAACAGTTCTTTCCTATGTTAGAACGTTTTAAACGAAATAACTGTCATGAATGATTTGGTGCGAATGTTTTGGAGGGCATTTTCTCTTTAGAGATCAAGAGTTATCATTTTTAAATATTTGTATTAATTGTAATATTATTATTTATTATTATTTGTTTTCTCACATACAAAACGCTTACATTTGGTGTGCGTAATATAAGGCATTTGACGGTATTGTGTACACAGTGTAATTTTTACCTCTTTATTTTACCACATATGAACATACTTATGTTTGAATATGCCTCAAACGGAATTTACTATGCTTACTATACTTACTAAAACGAAAGGAACATGAAAACCCACCAATCAAACAACGATAACGTCGAAGTACCACGCCAGTTAAACACACCAAACAATCACATGTACATGCATTATTAATGTAATGAAAAACAGAAAAGGGTAAAGCCGGTTCGTACTATTATAAGGTTGGTGTAACCAAATTCTACCATTATTGCGATTTGGAATGCCTGAAGCAATTTGGAATACTGGACGCTTGCTTAAGAGATGCATATTAGTGGATGATTTATTTATAAAATATTAACCGTTTGTTTAATACAATGATATTTGACGCGTTTTCCATAACGTTACTGATACATGAATGTGACTTTGATGTGACACATTTTGGACGACTTTCTTTTCGACAAGTTTTGAGTTGGTGAATATATTATAATCGCAAAAAGTGAACCTTGTAGTGGATATAAAGATTTGTGCACATGTAATACACGATATAATTTCAGTAGAAGTGATCAACATATACATGTATATTTTTTCTCTTTTATACTTATGTGAATACGTATTATTTGAGACTGCTGTATTGAGGAAATAAAGTATTGGTTCACTTAGATACGTTATTTCGTTTGTTCCTAACCTTGCCTTCTTATCTTAAGTCATGTTAATATATCAAATGCATAACGAATTATTTTCTACCCAAATGTTTTTATCATGTATGTAAGTGCGGAATACACTTTAAAATGTATGAATATATATCGTGAGAAGAAATGACGTAACACAGATAATGGTTTACCATTATTTTAATTAAAAAACAACAATGTTGGAAACTAGCATCATTACATATATGGAACAAAACGTGTAATTAAGAATCGCTTATAGCAATTATATGTCAGACGTGTCTATGTAGACTTGATAAAAAAAACACTACAAACATCAGCTGTTTTTGTTTGGTTCGTGTTTTTTTATTTGCTGTTTTAGTCCGGCTCTGTTAAAGGATTCTTTCTTGCATATTCTACATTTAAACTCATGTGGTACATGAATGGGACATGGTATCTCAATCCTCCCCTAATGTAAAATTCCTCATTATATATATTGCAACGAAAGATGCACTTATTTTCGCCTTTTAACCTGCACCATCTTAAAAGACAGTAAAAGAATGGTTAAACAAAAGTTTATATCATAATAAGGTCGACACGTCGTTAAATACATTAAATTTATTATAATATTACTGAAAGGGCTGATAAACGTTCTATTATCTCGTACATCAGCCATCCCACAACACATCTTCGTGAAAATATGCGAATTGATTCAATTGGTCGGCAGGTTTTTCGTACAGCACTATTATAATTCTGCAATAAATAACGTGATTAAGATAACATGTTTATCCCATCATCAGACGTGCATTGTAGAAATAAACCACTGTGGAATAAATTTGTCTCCAGTGCTGAAATATATGTGTCACGCGCGGCGAAGAATGTTCATATTACTCGGAATCAACTATAAAGTTATCATTTTTAGTAAAATCGAATCAGATTCAACAGAACAAACAATTTGATACCAAGGGCGAAGAATGTTCATATTACTCGGAATCAACTATAAAGTTATCATTTTTAGTAAAATCGAATCAGATTCAACAAAACAAACAATTTGATACCAAGATGTAATATATTTTTAGCACATAATGCAACTCAAAAAGCAAATAAACATTATTTACAAATATTAAGTGCGCGTACTCGTGACGTCATTATCAACACGTCATACGACACAATCCATGTTGTTTTACGCTAAAGATGCAGTTGTTTAGTGTCTTTTTTCTCATTATTTCTTAAAAATAGGGGAAGTAGAGTTATGATAAACAGAAAAACAGGTTAGTTACTGATCTTTTTGTAATGTATTAGGCTTGACACGATTAAAATAATGAAACAATGTTTGCTTAAAATATCTTTGGGATTTTCCGTCTAATTCGATTTTCCTATTCTATTTTCAAAGAAATAATTTACGACTAAAAAAATTGATGGGATATATCGAAAACTAGGTCGGTGCCGAATAAAGCAAAGTGTATCTTGCTCGGCACGAAAATCTGAACCACTCGCCAAGGCTCGTGGTTCAGATTTTCTAAGCCTCAAAAAATAAACTTTGCTTTATTCGGCACCGACTTAGTATTCTCTATATATTGCATCACATAACATGCTATAAAACGTTAATATTGAAGTACACATATAAACTTTATTCAAGATGGGTAGGTATTTCGTGTGAAGCTCTTTAAGATATGTAAGAGCTGTTTGTCAGTAGGAAGTCATGTCCCAAAATGTGCTTAAAAGGAAGTCAGTTCCAAAAAGGGGGTTTACACCAATAATTTTTGCCAATAAATTAATTATCAGAGATAAAACGGCATCGGGAGAATGACATAATCATGATTTTTGTTATATTTTATTGTTCACGTGTTTCAATACTGTTTATTATTAAAGAACATGATATTTGTAAATCCAATTTTTCGAACGTCCCTTAAGTAGACAACCGATGTGTGGACGGTTTTCCTTTAATAACTTTTTTATCCGACGTCTACGATCTTGAAACAAACAAAAAACGAGGGAAGCACAAACATCGTAGAGCCGAAAGGGCGTATTCATATAAAATAAATATGAATACAAAGTGGCTTACCGGGTGAATATATCCGCTACTCTTTCAGGAAAAACACAAAAACGACGCCATCTTGGAAGTAAGTTCCAACTAACCTCACTTAAAGCCGGTAAGCTCTATACGCATGCCCCCCTGCTATTAGCACTAGAACCTTAAAACTTACACACATGGTAGCTATGAGCATATGTCGACGGTGCACTATTTGGAATTTTGATATTTTCCGAACCCTATGTCAAAAGTTATAATCAATACTTTTTATGCCCCCCTTCGAAGAAGAGGTGTATATTGCTTTGCTCATGTCGGTCTGTCGGTCGGTCCGTCCACCAGGTGGTTGTCAGACGATAACTCAAGAACGCTTGGGCCTAGGATCATGAAACTTCATAGGTACATTGAACATGACTCGCAGATGACCCCTATTGATTTTGAGGTCACTAGGTCAAAGGTCAAGGTCACGGTGACCTAAATAGTAAAATGGTTTCCGGATGATAACTCAAGAACGCTTAGGCCTAGGATCATGAAAATTGATAGGTAGATTGATCATGACTCGCAGATGACCCCTATTGATTTTCATGTCACTAGGTCAAAGGTCAAGGTCACAGTGACCCGAAATAGTAAAATGATTTTCGGATGATAACTCAAGAACGCTTAGGCCTAGGATCAGGAAACTTGATAGGTAGATTGATCAAAACTCGCAGATGACCCCTATTGATTTTGAGGTCACTAGGTCAAAGGTCAAGGTCACAGTGGTCCGAAATAGTAAAATGGTTTCCGGATGATAACTCAAGAACGCTTATTCCTAGGATCATGAAACTTTATAGGTAGAATGATAATGACTCGTAGATGACTCCTATTGATTTTCAGGTCACTAGGTCAAAGGTCAAGGTCACGGTGACCCGAAGTAGTAAAATGGTGTCCGGATGATAACTCATGAATGCTTATGGCTAGGATCATGAAACTTCATAGGTACATTGATCATGACTGGCAGATGACCCCTATTGATTTTCAGGTCACTATGTCAAAGGTCAAGGTCACAGTGACAAAAACATATTCACACAATGGCTCTCACTACAACGGAGAGCCCATATGGGGGCATGCATGTTTTACAAACAGCCCTTGTTTACAATGTGGCCTTCTTAAACTAACATACACAAATAGGTCTATAAGTATAAATATTCAAACAATATTTTCTTACACCCATACATAACACACATAGATAGACACACATGAAATATTATTGATTATAATAATAATAATAATAATAATAATAAAAATAATAATAATAATAATAATAATAAAAGCTTTATTAACAGAAGGTTACACAAAACGACAATGACGCATTATACATATTCTGCAGATGAATCAATACTTTTTTACAATGTGGCCTTCTTAAACTAACATACACAAATAGGTCTATATCAAGTAAAACATTTAAACAATATTTTCTTACACCAATATATAACACACAGTTTGCCTTTTAGACAGGCACACATTAAATATTATTGATTCGAAAGAAAACAGCCACAAAAAACCACAACATATGACAAATTATTGATTAGAAAATAAATGTGCTTTATATTGCCTTTTAAAAGCAGAGATAGAGCATGCCATTCTTATTCCAATCGGTATACTGTTCCAAATATCCATGCTATGGTATGAAAACGCTCGTTTCTTATTACCTGTATTTGCTTTGGTATTAACAATATCGCTATGGGTGGTAGATCTAAAGTTATATTTTTGATTTTGAGAAAAAGTTATAATATTATTCAAATATTCTGGAGTCTGATTGTTGACACATTTATATATCAAGATTGCCGTGTGGTATTTACATCTATTATTAAACGAGAGCCAATAAAGCTGTTAAAACAATTCTTTGGATGGTGTTCTAATTGGCTTTTGTAGAATGACTTTCGCTGCGCGTTTTTGTAAATATTCACTTTTTTTAAAATTGGTTTTATTAGCGTTGCCCCAGATCGTACAGCAGTAATCGAAACATGTTAGAATATATGAATTATGAAATAATTTCTTCATATCAAAAGTGAGATAATTTTATATCTTTTTAGTAGAGTTATTTTACTGCTTATTTCAGAGCATGTTTTATCAATGTGTACTTTCCATTGCAGATGTCTGTCAATAAAAAGTCCTAAAATGTTATGGCTAGTGACATTTTCAATAGCATTATTATCTATTTTTAGATCAAGGTTGATATTATTATTTTTTGTTTTGATCCAATCAGCATGCATTTTGATTTACTAGGGTTTATCATCATGTTATTGAGGGTGCACCATTTTTGTATGGAATAAATATCATTTTGTAAGTTAGTTTGAATTTCTGAAGGATTGGCCCCTGTAGCATGTAGTGTCGAGTCATCAGCATATAAGTCTATGTCTGATTGGTTTAGTAATAACCCAATATCATTTATATAAATTAGAAACAAGAGAGGGCTCAATATAGAACCTTGAGGGACACCACTCTTACAGAGGCGTATCCAGAAAATTTTCAGAGGGGGGGCTCAACCGGGGATGGTGCGGGAGGGATGTCCCCTTCCGTCGTCGATTTTTTTTTTTAATGGCACCTTGAAATGATGCGATTTCCTGCTTTCTAATCAGCATTTTGCATGATAAAAGTGCATGTGAAACAAACAAGAACTTGAGTTCACACATCAAGTGTGACAGACACACGGACGGACAGACACACAGGGGTAAATCAAATGTCTCTCAAACCACTAAAGTGGTGGGAGACATTATCTTTATCAATAACTTTTTTAACGGAGTTAGATGGGTGGACCTCCTATTTAACCTTGTTGGATATCCTACTAGGTCAACTAAGGTACAACATTAAAATGTTTATGTCCATGTCCCTATGAATGGAAAGCAGGCACACAGAGGACAACCTGTCCTGACCCATTGATGATCTTAGTTTTGTCTTAACAAGTCCTTGGGCACTGATACTCCTTTCACACTCGCATGATGTGACAGGGAACACACATGATATGGACAAAACAGTGTAAATGGTGGGGTACAGCTGGGAATCACAATGTGCAACAGAGCCCTGAAGGGAAGTAGGTGGGTTGGGTACACCTTACAATAACACAAAATAGGCAAGAAAAATTATTCATTAAAGCCGAATTTCATAAAATGCAGCAAAGACAAATTAGCGCCCCGAGCCGATTGTGACGTTCATATTTTCCTACAATAACCGAAGCATTCGTCTTTGTATTAGGATTGGAGTTAGTGTTCGTGTGTCGTATGAATAGATATTGTTGCAGGAACTCAAACCGTTAAACTAAGTTTAGATTCACATCGTACATGTATGTTAAACATGCTGGCGTATTCGGCTGTACAGCCGTTTAAAATTTCAGAATTAAATATCTGGCTTATTTCGCATTTTCGACACATGTTCTTCTTAACTTTTATTTTAATTTATATTTAAATATATATATAATACGTTTTTTTACACATTTTATATAAATTCATAAATATTTGACAAAATCGTATATACCCGTTTAAAGTGTGCAGTTGAATTTCACTGGCTATAACTTGTTACTCAAAAGGATTATCACTCTAAAGAGCTAATACCAACTAAATTCATCAAAGAAATTACTGAAAAAATAATAATGATTGTCCATTGTGTTCGTCTAAACTCTTTAATTGCTACAAATTGAAATATTGTTTTTCACAAGTCTCACGCGGCAGCCATTTGAAAACATTTATCTATAGCTAAATGTATGGATGAATTCATTAGTTGAATGTATCTTCTTCAGCCAATCAAATAGCGCAGTTTATTACTTACAGTCAATGAAGCGTGCACTTTAGCTGACGAATGTTAGATCGTCTGTACACATGCCTGGGGGCTAATCAAACAAATCGACAGCTGTTTATGGCTTAATAAGGGACATATGACAGGAAATACACAAGTGGATTGAAACTGTAAGGGGCTCATTTTTATTAAAAATCGTGTCTTGCCAGCCAGCTGGGGGGGGCTTTAGCCCCCTAGCCCCCCACCTAAATACGCCTCTGCTCTTAATAGTAAGAGGGGTAGAAAAACTAGTTCCTAGTTTAACGCATTGTTGTCTTTGACTAAGATAAGAATGAAAAAGGGACAAGGTACCATCCGAAAAGTGATGAAGTTTTAGTTTGTATAACAGAATTTTATAATCTACTGAATCAAAAGCTTTTTTCATGTCAATAAAAACAGAACCAATACAATTATCGTTATCTACATCTTTCAGCCACTCATCAATTAGTCGAATCAGTGCTGTTTGGCAAGAATGATTTTCTCTAAAGCCTGACTGATGTTTATTCAACACATTTGTTATTCGAAAGAATTTTTTTCAATTTATTTGAAAGATGTCTTTTGAATATTTTGGATATAGTTGGCAACATTGAAATCGGATTATAGTTATTACAGTCCTCTCTGTCTGAGTCTTTATATATTGGTAGAACATACGCTTGTTTTAACAAATCGGGGAAAATTCCTGTACGAATACAATTATCAATTCTCGAGGTAATTGGTAAAACAATATGCTCTCCACAGTATTTTATAATGTTTGCACTGATCCCGTCGAGTCCCGTAGCCTTGTTTACATTTAAATTGCCAAGTATTATACTTACTTCGAGAGGGGTAATGTAATTTATAGACAAGAGCACCGCCTTGCGGGTGCAGACCGCTCATCTATTTTCTTTTTAAATGTGAAGGGACTCTCATTTTCAATCACAAAGGTGGGAGGGGTGGAGTGAAGAGGGGTGTATAGTGTGGGGGCGTGGACATTTATTACATTATCTTCCAAAACTGGGGAAAAAAATGCAAAAAAAAATAATCAGGGGTGGGGGGTGGGGGGGATTCTTGGGTGCGATGGTTAGACGGTATTTCAAACATAAAATAATAAAAATAAATATTTGTGTTTTTTAACCGTTTCAAAAAAAATTCGGGGGGGGTGGGGGGGGGTATATTGTGAGGGTGTGGTGGTCATTTGTGAGATGATCTTTAAAAAAAAAATAGGGGGATTCGGGGGAGGAGGGGGTATTCTTGGGTGCGATGGTTGGACGATATTTCAAACATAAAATAATAAAAATAAATATTTGTGTTTTTTAACCGTTTAAAAAAACAATTTGGGGGTGGGGGGTGGGTATAGTATAGTGTGAGGGTGTGGTGGTCATTTGTGAGATGATCTTAAAAAAAAATTAGGGGGGGGGGGGGTTCGGGGGGGGGGGAGGGCACGGGGGATGGTTTGGTGGAGTCTATTGTGGTATGTCAGGTAAGAGTAGTTTTGTCATAGTATCGATCAAATCTAATCATAAATAAAGAAGTTATGCCATTTTTAGCAAAATTTAATAATTTGACCTTGAGAGTCAAGGTCATTCAAAGGTCAAGGTAAAATTCAACTTGGTACGAGGTACAGTAACCTCATGATAGCATGAAAGTATTTGAAGTTCGAAAGCAATAGCCTTGATTTTTTAGAAGTAAAGTGGATCGAAACACAAAATTGAACCATATATTCAAAGTTACTTAGTCAAAAAAGGGCCATAATTCCGTAAAAATGACAACCAGAGTTATGCAACTTGTCCTTTTACTGTACCCTTATGATAGTTTGCGAGTGTTCCAAGTATGAAAGCAATATCTATGATAGTTTAGGGGTAAAGTGGACCAAAACACAAAACTTAACAAAATTTTCAATTTTCTAAGTATAAAGGGCCCATAATTTCGTCCAAATGCCAGTCAGAGTTACATAACTTTGCCTGCACAGTCCCCTTATGATAGTTAGTAAGTGCTGCAAGTATGCAAGCAATAGCTTTGATACTTAAGGAATAAAATGGACCTAAACACAAAACTTAACCACATTTTCAATTTTTTAAGTATAAAAAGGACACATAATTCTGTCAAAATGCACGCCAGAATTATCTAACTTTGCCTGCCCAGTCCCCTCATGATAGTAAGTAACTGTACCAAGTTTGAATGCAATAGCATTGATACTTTCTGAGAAAAGTGGACCTAAACGCAAAACTTAACCGGACGCCGACGCCGACGCCAAGGTGATGACAATAGCTCTTTTTTTTTTCAAAAAATAGATGAGCTAAAAATTAATGCTGTTTTAAAGATTTGTCGAGATATAAATTCAAATAAGCAAAGTTTTCTTCGTGAAATTTAAGCTTATCAACAATATTTGATATGTTTGTAAAATGCTCATTTAAGGCAATTAGGATCCTACTTTTGTCCTCAACAAACACACCATTCACTAAAATTTTATTTATTAAATGTACTCCGCAGTTTTGATCATTGTCATTATTAGATATCATTTTCAAAGTTTTCCAAATATTTGTCGTACTAGTACCATTTTTAACAGCATTATTGTAATATTCTTTCTTTCTTTTGCGAATTAATGCCGTTGTTTTATTTCGTAACAGTTCATAATTGTCCCAGTCTTTAATTTTGTGGAAGTGATCTCTATCGCACATACTTTTAATAACTTCTTTGTTTATCCATTTTGGCATATGTGTGTTTTTTATTCTCTTTTGCTTGTAAGGGGCGTGCTTATCTAAAACGTTATTTAAAATTCTAAATAAAGATTGAAGGGACATATTTGGATCGTGAACATCTTCAATTAAGTTTAGTTGCGAAATTGATAGATCAAATTGGAAATCAGATATTGAAAACTTTTTAAAGCATCTATATCTAATATTCGAGTGAGTACCTTGTTTCGAGATTTTATAGTTAATTTTCCTTGTCATGCTTACCGGATAGTGGTCGCTTATAGATATTTGTGGGACATAAGTAGTACTTACTCTGTCAGTTCGATTAGTATATATATAATCAATTATTGAAGACGATTTATCTGTGACTCTGGTTGGTGTGTTAATAAGTTGCAAGAAGCCATGCTTTAATACCGTTTTTGACCACATTTTGCATTCATAGGACTTGCTGTCAGCAAAGTATTTAAAATTGAAATCACCTAATATGTGATACTCAACGTTTAAACCCTCAAACTTATCAAGTAACGCATCAATTTTTTCTATCCATTTTTGCGTCTCATTAGGTGGACGATCAATAAAATTTAACAGAAAAGATTTTATGTTTTTAAAGCAAATTTCAATACAAACTGAATCAATCCCATCAGGCTCTAAGTCTGGCCTATGTTTAAATGGTACATTGTTACCTATATAAAGTAAGATTCCGCCACCCTTTTTCTGACTTCTGTATTTACGAATGTATGTAAAATTCGGAATATTTAAATTTACATCAGACAAACTTTCGTTTAAAAATGTTTCGTAAAAACCATTAACATCCACATAACATTTTTCGGACAACAAAACGTACTTAATTTCATCAAGTTTTGGCAAAAAGTGTTGAATATTAAAACTTACGATATGAAGTCCCTTTTTTGAAAATTCTAAGGTAGACGCTGCTGAATTATCTTTATCCTCGCAGAAATTTAATCTTTCAGTTGCAATAGGGATTGAGATTGAAACATCATTATTATTGCATGACATATTATGACAGCGTTCTGAGTAATCAGAAACTTTAATACTGGCATCAAAGACACGGTCTATATCACCATATTTTAGCACTATTTCGGATTCATTACATAAACAAATCTTAAGTTTACAATTTTCACAAACCTTGTTTAGTTCTTTAAATTTGCTGTGTATCAGTACATGTTTGTGTCTGTCTACGCGTTCCTACTGAGCCGAACGCAATCGTCTGCATTTACTAGTGTAGTGATTATTGTAATGACAGTACTCACAATGTCTTTGTTGTTGTCCATAATTACTACTGTTTTGATATCTAGATAGATTATGCTTCTCGCCATCCCTTCCGTCACGTGAACCGCCATTCCTTGTGCCTCGATCAGATGCGTAACTTCGGCAAACCGCTACTTCCTGTTTGCGTCTGACAGCCATCTTGCCCGTTACGTGAGTCGCTATTTCTCAAGCCACGACCTGGTGCATGATCTCCGTAGCCGAAGCTGCCGGTTTGTGTGTGAAAACTGCCTCTTCCGTCACGTGAAAAGCGATTCATCGAGCCACGTCCTGGTGCATAATTTTTGTAGCCATAACTTCCGGTTTGCAACTGATAGTTACGTGAATCACCGTTTGTCGAACTGCCTCGATCAGGAGCATAATTAGCGTATCCATTACTTCCGGATTGAGTATAGTGAGGGCTTACGCTACGATTCGCTTGTTGATCTTGTTGCCCGTTCGTCTTCTGTTTAATGATGTGCACGGCTTTGTTTATGTTAGCCACTAGCGTACTACAGCCTTTAGCTTGCAGATGTATCCCGTCGCTGCCATACAAATGTTTAGCCATGTTACCATTTCCATAAATAAAGGATGTATACAGTTCAATATATTTAGCATCTGTTTCTTTGCATATTAATTTAATTATATCATTCAGTGAAACTACATCTGCATCTCGTCTTGGGGCAACTGTGCACAAGTATACAGTGCATTTATGTCCAATTATTTCATGTAGCAGTTGCTTTATTTCACTGCATGTTTTTTTTTGGCGTCGCCTCCTTCCGCCAGGTCATTACCACCAACATATATTATCACATTTTCGTATTTTGTCATGTCCCATGAATCCAGTGTCAAACGAATGTCTTTAATTTTCCGCCCTGGTAGAGTTTTAATGTGTGTATTTTCATTTAATCCACGCCTGTTAATACCACTTATAATTGAGTCACCTATTATAAGAGTTTTCAAAGTTTTCTTTGATCTATCTGCCGTGTTCACAATATCAGTATTCACTTCAAGTTGTTGCTCAGTTGAAGATTGTTCTCTCTCTTTTGTATCATGTCCGCTTCCGTTATTTTTACTTTTTTGTGATTGCGGTGTTTCCGTTGTAGCTCTTTCACTGCGTTCATTTTGTGCCAACTGTTCTTCCATATTCGCTGTCGATGGGATCATCTTCTTTATATTGTCATGCACTGATTGTAATTTCCTGTGAAGTGCGTCGTTGGCTTGTTTCATGTCTTTACTGAGTTTATCCGTACTCTGACTAACTGTTTGTACTTTATCTGTTGATTGCTGGTTAGCTAACGAGATTGTATTTTTAACACTTGCGATTTCATCTCTTAATTGCGAAAGTTGCAATTTAGTCTCCGGTTGAAAATTGTTCAGTTGGAATTTAGTAGCTTACAGAAGTTCATTCATCATCTTCATTTCCTTTAGAATGCCATTTTCTACCGAGTCTATTTGGGTGGCACAATTAATATGAAAACTAGCATCGCTTTCTGCTTCTAAATTAGTCTCGGAATTTTCAGTATCATCTTCCGCTTTTGTCTCTATCTCGATATTTGTGTCCGCTTTATCATTCTCTTCTTGCCGGGAGTCCTGTTTTATATTACTGTCTTGAACCGTGTGAGGTTCATCAACACAATGCGTTACAGACATTTTCGATGATGGGCGCTCGGGATTTTTACGCTCCAAGTATGACCGTATTTGCTGTTTCATGTATTCATTTATTTCACTTATCGAATAATTATTTGTCTGAATGTCAGTTTCCATTTATATATGGAGAATGTTTGGAAGGTCTATGTCAAAGAAGTTTCTACCATTGATCAAGCACGAGGAAGTTGTGTGATACATGTTAAACGTGTACAAGTGGTTCTTCTCATCTGCGACTTTATAACGAAGCTCCACTTCATATGATTTTCTGTCGTTTGTTGGTTTACATAAGTACTTATAATTAAGTGAATTGTCTGAAAAATACTTTTTGCTAGCAAATTTTAACAGTTCATAAGTACCCGTGTTAAGTACGAGTTTTGTTCCTCCGTTAGATTCTTTAATCCCAAACGGTTCCTGTTTAGTAGATGACAATTTCTTCTATTGTTAGTAAAATGAGTTTTTGTTTTTTTACCCATTTTACCCATTTATTTACCCATAAATTTTGACCCAGGGGTCAGATCAAAATTCCAAATAGTACACCGTCGCACATATGGTCATAGCTACCATGTGTGTAAGTTGCAAGGTTCAAGTGCTAATAGTGTAGGAGAAGATAGTGTCAAGGACGGGCGGACAGACGGCGGAGATAACCATAATATCACCACGCTTTTAAAAGCGTGGTGATAATTAAAAAAAAGTGGTAATTCTTTATTGATCTGTATATGAAATCTTAAAATGCATATTTATATTCTGGAAAGTCGGATGAGAGTTAGAGCTATACATAGGTCACGCTGACAAAAGTACCGCAAAGCACGTGCGGCCGAGCTTGTTCGTTGTGTTGAACGAAGTAAAATGTCAAAAAAAAACAGAGAGAAGACAATTCTATGGTAGGTCCTTGAAATAGTAAAAACAATCTCCGATAAAAGCGCGAGTATTGAAATGATTTTAAATTCACCTGTGATTCATGTCGACTAAACTGATCCAATTAAACGACGAGCTTAAACGATGCGCCGCTCCTTTATGCACACAGATACCGACCTCTTTATCTTGATGAATCAAGTAAAATTAGACCATGCGCGACTGATGTCATTAATTTTCGCGCAATGTTATTATGCCATTAATGTTCGCTTAATGTTATTAATATAAAACTCGCATAAACCGGTGCAGTTCATTTCAAGCAAGAATGTTCAGACAGGTACACGAAGGTCAATAGTGTACTTGTTCGTGTACCAGTCGCTCTTGCTCGTTGTTTATACTAATGTCACACTCAATATACTATATCAAGTATTCAAAACCAATGTGTGAGCGATTTTGTTTCTCGATTTTGTAAAATTTTCTTTATAATTTGATAAGTACTATTTGAAGACTTTTCTAACATATAAACAACGGTATTTTAGCTAAAACTTGCTATCCACGTTTATAAAGCTTAATATACATTTTGACCCTCACAACATTGCTACAAAAGGCATTGTAAAGTGATCCTGTTAGCGTAGAAGGTACTTCAAGTTTTTATCAAAGTCGGATATCCGTAGAGATGACCGCAAAGACTAGTCATTCAAAGTTGATAATTTTGCTGTCTACATTGAGGTGTGTGTTTTTT
The DNA here is from genome assembly GCF_020536995.1 of Dreissena polymorpha. Lineage (NCBI taxonomy): Eukaryota > Metazoa > Mollusca > Bivalvia > Myida > Dreissenidae > Dreissena > Dreissena polymorpha. The sequence goes on along the minus strand of NC_068358.1, from coordinate 102,679,517 downwards.
TCTGGGTGGGGTGGTGGGGTTGGGGGCTGTTTTGAAGGAGGAATGGTGTAGTATTGGACATCAGGATAGGATCATGTATTACTAATTTCCGAAAACTGACTTTTTCATATGCCGAAGTTTAATCACGGCCTGTGTGAGCATGAAGCAGTTCATCACAGCCTCACTTGATGCGTCTGCAGCATGGTCTCTAGTTGGCTGAGCGATCTGAGGCTTGTCTGCTTTACGAAGTATGTTCTTGAATTCAAAGAGGGCTTGGGAATAGGAGATCAGCCTTTATGTTCATTATTGAGTAAATAAACATTAGGAAAAAATTTCCGTTCAGCTCCCCCTCCCCCTAAAAAATAATCCGTCCCGAAATACTCACATAATGCTATCTAACTTTAAAACATTTTAACGAATAAACCCGTCCTTGCCGAACCGGGATCTTCTTTTAAACATTACAAGCGCGTGTTATAATTTATATATTCATACCTTTCAGCATGCCCCACTAACAGCCATCTTGAATTTTCTGAATTCCGGAACGCGGCATACGTTAGACGTCACATACTTAAAACACTTTATTATTGGTAGCTTTTATGTTCATAATACGCTACGCTTATCAATCATCTCAAAAGTATGTGAACATTCGTATTTGTTAACATCAAAGATTTTAAAATGTACCATTTAATAAGCTGCATAACTTGTTCCTAAACTTTAAGGCCACCAGCTTTACCGGTCGTCGAGAGACTCAATAAAGAAACATAATCATAACGCTTTCCACATAATTAACTTGAAACTTTTTTAGCTCTACTTTGAAAGGCCTTTTTTCGTTGTGCGTCCTGTTTTCGCGTCGTATACATTTACGTTTGTATAGAAAATCGATATGCGTCGCCATTTTCAACTTTGTTATCGTGAAAAATCTAAAGACATTTTGTATGGAGTTCACTTGCACGTCAACAACATCAGTAAAACATGACGCTAATAAAGAACAGTGCATTAATTGAAATCGGTTGGTGGGAAATCTGCATAATTATCGGTCATATTTGCACCACTCCTGTCATGTATTATTCTGGTTCTAATATACTGTCCTTCAAGTTTTAAGATTAACATTACGGTTGTAAATGAGCCGCGTCTTGCGAAAACGGGTCTTATGCCATTTGCGGCCGGCGAAGCTCATGACCTGCCTGCACAACAGCGCAGTCTGGTCATGGGCTACCCTGTCCGCTATTCAGTCACGCATGGTTTCGTGGTCTAATAAGCGGACATGGTAGCATCCGTGCAGGCCTGTCAGCAGCTTTTCTGTGGCATACGATCGACTTTCGCCAGACGTGGCTCATATTGTATTGTTGCAGACTGCTATTCATTAACTTCTAATGCTTACACAAACAATTAATTGAAAGGTGGATAGATCTATGCGCGTCTGCTGGTTACTTACAATCGACACATTTATATCACATCTCAATGTATAAAGTACTCACAACGAGTTATAAGGCACCGATTGGTCACAGTATGGGTATTTTTTATATTTTCTTTATTTCTAATAATTTCAGATGCATTTTGATGAACACAAAATTACTTCCACGAATATTTTATCACGTATTGAAGTACACCTTAAACAATTAAACTTTCATTTCTAGCTGAAATAATTATCGAACCAGAACAGATCACTTAGATTTCAATTTATTTTCATTCTCATCATTTATTGAGTATACATGCGCTAAAACCTTTATTGAGTATTCATGAGCATGAACCTTTATTAAGATTAATGCGGCTATGCTATGTTTAGTATTTATAAACGCGATGTTACTCGTTTCAGTGTTAATGCACTTAAACGATTGTTGAGTTGTGTTATATTTTGTGTTGGCAAAGCATATATGCGGCGACCCGAATACTCTTGCGGCAGATGTCGGGACAACCGGGGGAGGAAACCACGCTCTCATTTAAACGCTTCCCAAACGTCTTCCTCTCTAAGAAACGTCCGGGCAGAGCTCCAGATAAGGATTTAGTCTAAAGGGTATTTCACCCCCTGATATTATTGTCAATGCGTATTTTACTCCTTTGTTTCAGCCATAAAGGGTAAGGAATATTTAGGGGTATTTTCCATTTCCATAGAAAACGGAAAAAGTAAAAGGCGTGTTTAATCTAGAAATAGTATTATTATTTGTTATTTATATTTTCAAATGCAAACAGAATATATTTAAAAAGACGATATGAACAGTCTTTCTTTAAAAAATCTTCCCGCAAGTTGCTTAAAACGTTCCTTTTCGATCCACAAACATGATGGGCCGCCATTTTTATTACAAACTTATTTTGATTGACTTACTTTTGATTCAAAGGTTACCTTACACTAAAAACTTAACTGGATTATTGTTAAACCGGTTACGCACTTTAATAGATTTAAAATACGTACCAAGATTTGTAAAGCGTTTTGTTACGTACTGGGCCGATTTTTAATGCGTTTTTTTTATTTTTTCAATACGTAAATACGCAGATACGCCTCTTATCTAGAGCTCTGCGTCCGGGAGTTTACGCAGCAGCTTACAGGGAGTTATATGGAAATTAATAATGGTGCAGTAATATCATATTACGAAACAAACATTGATCAGAAATATATAAAGATTTTAAACCCTTTTAGATAGTCATCCGTTTTTTCGTTATTTAGTGGATAATATGTATTGCTCCTAATTCGAAACACAATAGAGTGAATTTATTCAAATAACTGATATGCGAATTTCAAGCGAAAGTACCGGTATATGTTGTTTGCACACCTTTACGCTATAATTTGCCGAAAGTCTTTGTCATTATCTGAATGATCAGGTCAATTTGATACTATACCTTTCAGGTTATCCAATATTTGCCGAACGCATGCATGCAAGAATGCAACGAAAACAGTAATTATAGGGAAATTATGTACGCTAGATTCTTTTATGGAAATTGCAAATGTACTATCCCATTGCATCGTGATACTACCATACATCGTTATACGACCATACTTAAACATTAAAAGAAAATGTTTACACGCCTGCAGTGTGCGATGTCGTATTTAACAATTGCTTTAAAGGTACTCATTTACAAAATTAAAGCTGTCTTACACGAGGCTGCATGCATCGATACTGTGGTACCAAATTTTGAAGCCTTGACCGTCTCCAGGTGGAGCTAAACTGGAAATCCCTAGCCGACAGAAGAAATTTTTTAAACTTCTTATGCTTTTTAAGATGAAAAACGATAGCTCTATTACTCCATCATACCTTTGCAAACTGATACATGTGCATTATGATCGTACTCATCAGCTTCGTATCACTTAAGTCATTCGAACAATTTTCACAACAATTCATCTGAACGCGACTTTATCTGTTCTCTAAACAATCCGAGTTTGGCATTTCCTTCCATCGCCCACACCAAACAGACTTAAGGTACCCGACTTCAACCGCGTGCACACACACACAGATAAAGCATAATATATAAGCAGAATCCAATCAATATCGCATATCTGTCTACGTCTAGGTTGTGGCACACTGAATCATGCGTTACACCACGTATAACTTAACGCCACCACACTTCTTCTTGCGATGTCAACATCTTAATAATATTCGTAATTTTCTCTTTTCAGATCTGTCATGTCCATTGATTTTAAACTTTCTTCTAGGGACGATCGGTTGTCACTTGAACTCACCACACATTTATTTCAACGTGACCAAGGCCCATCGCAGTAACAAACGCTTTAACTCGCAGACAGTGCTAAGGACCGATCTCCCTGATTCCACATTGGCGCCCGACAATAATGAACCTTTTCTTTTGCAAATAAATATTTCTGACTGCGTGGTAAAAATGCTCGAGATTATACCACCAAGTGTAATATATAAACATGTTAAACAATTAAGTGTCTTCCAAAACTATATATTTCGGTATTCATCAGGTTTGTCATCAGCATCTGAAGATATATTTATAAGAATACTATTTTGTATTCTGACAGAGTGGTGCCACCTTTTTTCAATACTACAACATTCCGAGATCTAATTGTAAGCAGTTATTTCAAGTCTTGTATCGCCATGATCTCATTATATAACAGTTTATAACTATCTGACTAAGGCAATACTTAACAGATGTTACTTTGAAGTAGTCGAATGAGTGCAGGTAATTGTGGATACATGTCTGGTCCATTTAATGAAAGCAATTACAGACACGAGGTTCGACGACCTTAAAGTATTGCTTCAAACTAAAACTGAAGTAATATATAAGAAAAAACATACAACTGAGTACAAGTAAAGAATTGTTTAGCGTAATTTATTGTGTATGCACTTCTAGTTCAGACGGATTTAGATTGTACAAAATATTTACATGTTTTTTTATAGACAAATATTAATTGTAGATACCGACCGAGTGCGATTTAGTTTGTTCAACAAGGTTTTCTAGTTAACTGACCTTGCCTTTGGTGCTGACGTCGCTTTTCAAGCATCGCCGATTCTTACGGTGCCGTATCTCATACCGTGTGTTCTATTTACATTTGATTATATGTCTTACACTAAAGTTTCAGTAAAAATAAACAAATATTTCTTTTTCAAAAAGGTTCCAATCACACACAAAAAAACAACAGCACAAATTTAGGTTACAAGGCCGATGATGTAACAATCCAATGTAAAGGAAATAATATAACAATGATAGATTGCACACTTTAAGACGACTTACTAAGGTCACAAAATTGTTGTATGATAAATAATATGGCAATAAACTCAGATAAAACTACTTGCATGACTATTGGATCGCGCCAAAAACTAAAACATACAGAAGATCTAAATTTGTTTGTAAATAACTAAAAAAAACATGTAGCAACCCAAAAACTTCTATGTATTCATATTGATATACATTTTAATTGGAAGGCCCATGTTGATAAAACTTATTCAAAACTTGTTTCGAAATTATCACTGTTTAGGCGTATACAGTATTTTCTAACACCTGAGATGAAAATTATGTTCTATAATGCGTACGTAACACCAATTATTGATTATGGATGTGTCACATGGCAAGATGCAAATACTAGAGATATAAACAGAATATCAAAACTGCAAAAAATATTTTAAAGAGTAATATTTCGTACTGATTTAAATATAAATTATTATGATTTTTCTCACAAACAACCAATGGCTTTCTTTTAAAAACAGATGTAAATAGTTCACAAGTACATGTATAATTATTTACAAATCTCTTCATAATTTAACGCCCATATATATCGACGACCGGATAAAACTGTTTAAAAAGAATAATTACAATTTAAGATCGATATCAAACAATGATTTGACGCATAAAACACCTCACCCAGACCTTTTAAAAAGTCGTTTAGTTACTATAGTATGGAAATATGGAACCACATACCGGTCAGTATTCGACAATCTCTCATTCTCACCACTTTCAAACATAGGCTTAAGAAATATGTCGTTATTGAGGAGCAAAATGAGTCTCACGCGAAGTTACATTTTCTTTTCTTTTTTTCTCTTTTTTTTCCTTTTCAAAAGTCAAATACGCCATAAGTGTCGTAATGATTACTGTAGATTTATTTTTTGCAAACAAATATATGCATATTGCTTTTTCAAACTATTTTTGGCAAGGAAGTGTTCTTCATAACAGTTGTGTGATTTTATATCCTATTGTGAACACGGGTCATGAATGTTGTTTTCTGTAATTAGAATATTTGTGTGTATCAGCCACATGAATGTTGTTTTCTGTAATTATAATATGTGTGTATATCAGCCACTTTTTGTCAATCGTAAACTATTTCAAGAATAATGTATTTCACGTTTTTAAACGCTGACTTTGCATAATTATTACGCGGCTGTTCTTGTTAACTTCTTGATATTGTTATTGGTCGTGTTAATTAAGATATGCTAATTGTGTGTGTGTGTGTGTGTGTGCGTGCGTGCGTGCGTGCGTGCGTGCGTGCGTGCGTGCGTGCGTGTGTGTGTGTGCGTGCGTGCGTGCGAGTGTGTGTGTGTGTGTGTGTGTGTGTGTGTGTGTGTGCGTGCGTGCGTGCGTGTGTGCGCGTGCGTGTGTGCGCGTGCGTGCGTGCGTGCGTGCGTGCGTGTGTGTGTGTGTGTGTGTGTGTGTGTGTGTGCGCGTGCCTGCGTGAGAGTGTGTGCATATAGGAAAATGTAATCAACAAGAAATTTATATTCTTAAATACTTTCTGTAAATAAATAATTGTTCCTAGAGACCATTTCAATATTGAAAGAGAAATTAATAATATAAGAGAAGTCATGTAATAGGGTTGCTTTTTATGACACTTCTATAACACTGTTACAGTGCTCATATGTCCGTCAAAGTCTACATGTTTCGCATGATAATGCAGAAATGCATTATACATACCATAGTTGTTTGAAGGCCTCATTGAAAACCAGATTGCCATTGTTAAACTGTTCGCATGACTTTGTATCAATGTGTTGTCTTAATGAGTTACCTTCAGAAAATAAAGAGATTATTATTATTATTATTATTATTATTATTATTATTATTATTATTATTATTATTATTATTATTATTATCATTATTATTATTATTATTATACGTCTAGCGTTGAAATTTTGGCTATTGCTTTAAGGAACTTTTTTTGTTATGTGTTAAAATTATTTTTTTCGATATATTGTACGAACTATTCGTTGATTTTGATTTATTATGTAACTTTAATTGTGCGATGATTATTTGAACAAATGAGTGCCTTTTTATTCATTGGAGATAAGGTGGGATGATATTATACAATTATATAAATAAACATTTCCAAAGGAAACTTACATCCAATTTGCCTTAATATACCAAACCCGATGCACTGCTTTCAAGTGCTGAAAAGCGCAGAAACAAAATCATCGTCGTCAAATAATTTACTGTTTTCACGCACAACATAAAACTTAAATAATTTGTAAAATGTGAATATTTTTATATATACATACTCTTGGGGGCAATTACCTTGGGTCCTATTGCAAATGATAGAATAAGCAACCTGCTTCTCTGATTTATTTTTAAATATGACAACACAATAGAAAAAGTATTCTAAATCGTGTGCCATCCCCAAAACCAAAAACGGCTATGCAAGACGTAAAACCGATATTCAGAAAGATTGCTATTAAAGTTGATGTTATCAACATGCTCGTTTTGCTAGTAAACAATTACATTACTAGTATTTATTTAAAAAAGCGAAGAAAATATCAGACCCACTATACTAACCAACAAAAAGGCACCAGGGTGAAAGTATTTCTTGTGTCGATTGAGAAAAATATGGTACCATAACTACTACATGTACGTTCAGTTATTGGCGTAATTATTATCATACCGCCTACACAAACTGAACAATTGTTATACAGGATTTAATAGGGATTTGGTTTTCTCTTTTAAATTATGTAACCTTCCTTTGTATACAAGACGTGGGTTAAGCTGTCATTAAGATCTGAGGTCAAATACAGGGGCGACATTATATTGTAATTTATTTTCATATTCATTCTTTAACTAAAGAATTGAATGCAAGAACGAGCCATAACACAAATGTTTTTATTAGTGGAACAACTCGCAAAGTGATCTTGTAAACCTTTCTATTACCTATAACTTTTGCCTGAAACACATGCAAGGGTATGACAGAAACATTTCAACAGATTATTGCCTGTCAACCGTTAATACCGTCTCGATAGTAAATGAACTGGAAATAATACAACTAACATTCTTCGGCCAAATCTGCAGATTAATTCCTAAATAAAGATATCGAAATATATCTTCAACAATAGACTTATACGTCACATTGTACTAGAAGGCCAATGCCTCGGATATAACCTATCGTCGGATACCCACGTTCGACCCATTCCGCTACTCTCCATTTATCGTGGGTATCCGACGATGGGTATAACCCTGATACATACAGGATACTACAAAAGTACAACTTAATGAACGCGAGAACGTCCGCGGCCCTCTCGTCTGCGCCAAGATTAGGCGACATGATCGTAAATATGTCTTCATAATATATATATAGAGAGAGAAATATTACATCAATTAATAAATAGACAAAGAATAATGCGAATAAACCCATATATCTCAATGACTACCACTAAACAAGGCACAGATTTCGGGGGTTGTCTATGACGAACGTCCTCGGCCCTCTCGTCCACGCCAAGATTAGGCGACATGCTCGTAAATATGTTATATTATAAATAGGAAAATTACGTTAATAAATAAATAGATAAAGAATAATGCGAATAAACGCATATAGCTATATAAGTATAGAAGAACCATTGACTACTACTAAACAAGAAAAAGATGAGGGGTTGTCTATGACGAATATGCGACATTATCGTAAAAATGCTATATTATAACTAGGAAAATTACATCAATAAATAAATAGATATAGTATGATGCTAACAAACCCATATATCTGTAACAACAACAGAGGCATATCCAGAAATGTTTCAGAGGGGGGGGGGGGGCTCAACTGGGAAGGGTGCGGAAGGGGTGTTCCCTGCTGTGGTCGAATTTTTTTTGGAAATGGCACCTTGAAATGATGCAATTTTCTGCTATCTAATCAGCATTTTGCATGATAAAAGTGCTTGTAAAATAAACAAGAACTTGAGTTCAGACATCAAGTGTGACAGGGGTAAATCAAATGTCTCTCAAACCACTAAAGTGGAGAGAGACAAAATCTTTATCCGGAATATTTTTAACAGTGTTAGATGGGTGGACCTCATATTTAACCTTGTTAAATATCCTACTAGGTCACCCTGTTGGATGGGTGGATATTTATCAAACTTGGTTTTAATCATATTATGTATACCTTGTTGAGTCTTGTGGTTTAAAAACTGTCAAATGAGGCAAATGCATTGATAAACATTTTTACAAATTATAAAATAACATTTTAAGCAACACTCTTTATTTCAAATTCTATCAAATGTTATGTCATTTTGTAACAAAAACATTACAAGAAAATCTATGCACAGGTATATTCTTACAACTATTCAACTAATGTTATGATATTTGTACTTTCTCCGAAATGATCACTTAGATAATTCATATATCTCTTCATACCATCACTGGTTACAATTTACAACTCAGACATGATGTCAGGAAGATCCATCCGCCTGCTTCCGAGCATAATCACAGCAGGCACAAAGCGGACAACCTGTCCTGACCCATTGATGATCTTAGTTTTGTCTTAACAAGTCCTAGGCCACTGATACTTCTTTCACACTCGCATGATGTGACAGGAAACACACATGATATGAACAAAACAGTGTAAATGTTGGTGTACAGCTGGGAATCACAATAGGCAACAGAGCGCTGAAGGGTAGTAGGTGGGTTGGGTACACCGTTACACTTAGCCTGCCATAAGTGCAACTCAGCAGGCAGAGGCTGAGGGGAAGGAAGGTCATCATTGAACCATTCAAGGTCAATTACCTGTCAATAATACCCGCAATAAAGAAATAAAGTATTGTTCTGTTCTGTTCTGTTCTGTTCAATAATACCCGCAAGGGGAGTTAGACAGTATAGATAGATAGGTATATAGATAGGTCACTAGCACTTACAGGAGAGTAGCACAAACAAATTAATTGCCATTCATTAAGTCTGCTGTTGAATTTCACTGGCAATAGCTTGTTACTCAAAAGGATTATCACTCTCAAGAGCTAATACAAATAAAATTCATCAAAGAAACTTACCGAAAAATTAATGATGCTTGTCCATTGCGTTCGTCTAAACTCTTTAAATGCTATAAATTGAAATATTGTTTTTCACAAGTCCCATGCGGCAGCCATTTGTAAACATTTACCTATAGCTAAATGTATTGATGAATTCATTAGTTGAATGTATCTCCTTCAGCCAATCAAAAAGCGCAGTTTATCACTTACAGTCAATAAAGCGTGTAGTTTAGCTGGCGAAGGTTAGATGCCACGGGGCTAATCAGACAAATCGACAGCTGTTTATGGCTTAATTAGGGGCATATGACAGGAAATACACAAGTGGATTGAAACTGTAAGGGGCTCATTTTTTTTAAATCGTATCTAGCCAGCAAGCTGGGGGGGGGGGGCTTTAGCCCCCTAGCCCCCCACCTAAATACGCCTCTGACAAACAATACTAAAACGACGGAAGGGTACGTTCCCCCTTATACATACGTCACTCAGCCTTTTTCGACCACTATGGATACGCTCTAATCCTTCTTTTAAAACCAAATATCGCTCTAGATAACAAAACCCAGGGTTCCGTGAGACCCTGTTTTTCCTCCTCTTGCAGCTACCGACTACGAAGGCAGGGGAAAGCACACAGTTAACATGCTTCCACGCAGCATCGGAAGATACCATAAGTGCGCACGTGGGCAAATTATTCACAGTGAAACCCCTATAGGTGTAAATAATGTTGAAATTGAATATGATAAGTAAATAATTCTTCCCATATGTATATTATAAAAACATGTTGGGTGGAGCGTGACGACAGGGCTAGTAGGGCGCGCCTGGCGGTATACCATCTCGTCCGTGCACTCTGGCTCTGTTGACATGACCCAGCCAACATGACAAAATCTTTTTAAAAATGGTGACGGTATTAGTTGTTGTTGTTTGCCTTATTGAGCCCATTAATAGCTAACCATTCAAATGTTTTCGTTCAACGTATCGAATGGTAACTTTAATACCAAATCTGTTAAATGAAATATACTGTTAATTTTACACTTTCGAAAATTATTGTACTTACATTGATCAAATATTTACGATGCAAAACTCTTGAAACTTTATTGAAAACTGACCAAACAGTTTGCTAACACTTATTTTAACCAATAATCTTCGCACCTTCTCTAATTTTCGCCGATAAAGGTAAGATTGTTATTAGTTTCGCCATGATAATAAATTAATAGGACCCATTGGTAACTGGCTCCGCTTTTTCAAACCCGGGTTTCAAACACTCGTTAACGGTTATTCGGTCCCACTAATCCGCTAATAATAATAATGATACACTAATGGGGGCAAATTACTGGTCACCTGATAACAAAAAAAACTGGTATATTGACATGTGACAAACAGGCCTCACCTCCTGCAAGTGACTCTCAAGTGTCTCCCCTCTTTCCCAACTACGATTTTTCGCAACTGCGATATATTTCGGACAAACAAATCGGATACTGACTGAGGCATTTTTTATCAAAGTCAGGAATTGGCGAATTTAAGTGCTGACGAATACATCATTTTTATAAAAATGACGAAATTTCGTGCTGGCGAAAATAAATGATTTCACAGTACGACGTTTTCTCAGTGCTTTCTGAATCAATGCGCTATTGAGTAATATTGATTCATTATCTTAAATGTACTTTTACTTCTTACAAAACTGGAGAAGGCGATTGTAACGATTGTAACGAGGAAAAAGTCTTAGTGCACCGAATGGGACTTCACAAACAATACATGCTCACGAGCCAACACATCCCTACCTCAAAAAGAATAAAATGTGTTTTAAAAGCAAACAAAAAAAAACAACTTTAATGCGCTATTGGTAAACAAGTTGTGTATGTAAAAAAAAAACATTCTGCTCTAGTTGATTGTTTGAACATATGCATCGCCATCCTGTATGTCTACAAGAGCGTTATTAAGGCCGTGTCATAATTACGAGGTGATTAACCATCATTTAATCGAAAACGATTCTTCTGAGGTAAGCTCCGTACACATATTGCTTATATTAGTAATTACCGCTGAGATATAGGTCTGACCTTCAACTGAATTCCACTTCATCTGAGAAAAATAAAGGAAGCCAATGTTCTTTTGATATTTCTCAAATAAGACGATGCAGTTTTGGTATATACAGGTATTTATTCGGATTAAAAGTCAGTAATTTTCTCTACCATTCTATTGGCGAATGGGAATTTAGAAACGCTACAACCTGGGCTAGACAGAAACGCCGAAAAACAATCGTATGCACTGACATGTACATTTGTATTTCATTAAATGAAAACAAAAGAACAAACGTATACAATGATTTTGAAAAACAAAACGTGTATATTAGTTTAGAAGTGTTACTGGCCTTTCAATTGAACATACGCAGACCGCTTCAGTTATCTTCAGTAAGCCAGACTGTTGAACAGTGTTGTTACCTCGACCGTGACGATGATATGCGCGATGTTTACATACAGTACGCATGCGCGATGCTTACACGCAGTACGCAAGCTAGGTAGCGTCTTCATTCAATATCAGTGTACACGAGATACAAGCAGGTCAGTGATTTTATTTTCCTGTTCGCAACTGATACTTCAAATATGAGTCGCTTTCTGAGAAAACTGGGCATAATGCATGTGCGTAAAGTGTCGTCCCAGATAAGCCTGTGCAGTTCACACAGGCTAATCAGGGATGACACATTCCGCCTAAATTAGATTTTTGCTAAGAAGAGGCTTCATTTAAACGAAAAATGTCATAAAAGCGGAAAATGTCGTCCCTGATTAGCTTGTGCGGACTGCACAGGCTAATCTGGGACGACACTTTACGCACATGCATTATGCCCAGTTTTTTATATATATTTTTTATAACAAGGTTGGCAAGATTAAATTTTTCGCAACGTTTGAATCTTTTTAACGCATGTACGTTGATCTGTATTCTTTAACTTAAGTTGTACTAAATGATATCAGTTATACAGCATGAATAAGTTGTAATAAAGGATATTAGTTATACAGCTTGAATGTTTTTCGATAAGATGGATATTCAAAATTCGTAAAAATTTACAAATAACGTATATACAGTTAAAACTATTATTAAATCTTATTCGAGCTCTGTTATATGACGTGATTTGATGAAGTTATGAATATGATAGAGGATTATCTGTATTTTCGTTACGATACTGCAATATGTTATCACCGGACAGGTATATAAGTAATATTTTTAGTGTTTCCTAGGGATATCGTCGATTCGCCGTTAAACGGAATCAGTTAATCATCGTGATTTGTTCAAATGACTTGGTTTTATAATATTACTTTATTAAACGTTATTTGTTTTACCTTCCCTTTGATTAAACAGAATATTATTTTTTCTACGTGATTGTCCGTTTAAAACGTTAAAACGCGCATCAGTTAGAACCCCTACATTGTTCACACTACTCAAAGTGAACTATCTCAACAAAAGAAGTATTCATGACATTTAAACGCCGTATGAACAACACACTGCAAAGTCTGCATGTGTATTTGGAAACTTGCTTAACGTTGCTAACGTTGCTCAACGTACATCTTGCTCGGCATTTTACGTGATGCATCAATAAGCATTGTGAATATCTAATAGAAAATGAGCTACGATGTCGGATGCATCAACATTGAATTTAACCCATTCATGCCTAGCGTCTAGAAAAAAAAAGCCTTGGCAAACAGCGTTGACCCAGATGAAACGCCGCCTGATGGGTAAAACGCGGCGCTCCCAGGTCTCTGTGATGTTATGGACGTTTTATGTCAATTTACGAGTTGTTATGAGTTAAATTTTCTGGACTACTTAGTATTCGCTCAATAACTCCCCTTGGTTAACCCATTTGGGTTACGCATGCGCAATTAATTTCCTTCTATATTACATATAAAATAGTTGAAGTTCGATATCAATTTTTACCATAATCAAGCGCATACCAACTATATCATCATACATCATTGGAAAAATAAATGCATAGTCTTTTGAAACAAATGCATGTCATTAAATTCTATACGCGCTAACTCAAAATATTTACCTTAGAATAGGCAAACCGGTTTTGACAGCTGTGCAGACAACCATTTTGGGCTCAAATAGTATGACCTACTTTCAAAGCCGGGAACCATCAACACAAAAAGTAGAGCACAAAAATGGCTTATTTTCTTATTGCTTACAAATATACCTTCAAGTTGATACCAAAACTAACCATTTGCAATGTATTTCGCAAATTATAGGCAGCATGCACTCAACAATGTGTGCTAAGTATCAAACTGACTGCATGTAACCCTAAAAACAGGAGTTCCGGTTTGGGGTTATGTGACCTTTATGCGTAGTGGACTCTCCCATCCTTCTAAATCGGATCAATTTATTTCCAAAATTATGGATGTCTAGTATATTTCTTACAGAAATTACTTTAAGCAAACAGCGCAGATACTGATGCATCTTGGTCTACGCTGTTTGCCAAGGCCTTTTTTCTAGACGCTTGGCATAAATTGGTTAATAAATTAAACAAAAAATAACATACAAGCGGAAAGTGTCGTCCCTGATTAGCCTGTATGGACTGTACAGGCTGATCTGTGACGACACTTAAAACGCACATGCATTAAACCCCTTTTGCACAGAGCGCGGCCCATATCTTTGTTAGCTTTACATGTTAAACTTTTTGCACTAAATTGGTTGGTTCGCATGTACCCCCTGCCAAAATACATCATCCGCAAAAAAAACGTAGTTATCGTAGTTAACATTTTGATCTGGTATTTGCTCCCGTTATTGGATTGCATTCTTCCGTTCTGCTTCGTAAAGCATGTTGTAAAAACTGACTGTCCTACATTTACAAAAGTTATTAAGTAGAGGATATTTGTTGGATTGGGTGGGATATCGATTTTAATTCACGAGTGATCATAGAGAAAATATATTTTTATATGATCACGAGTGAATTAAAATCGATATTCCTCCAAATCTTACAAGATTTCTTTTTATTTTATTCTCACAAATTAAATTTTTATACGTTTGCCAATCTGTTCAAACCAATTTCCCTTTAGGCGCCCCAAAATATCATTACCGCTTTAACAATAAGCGTTGCAATAGTTTACAAGAAAACAAACGTTAAACAATAATTTTTTTATGTCCCCCACTATATTGTTTTTGCCCTGTCTGTTGGTTGGTTGGTCTGTTGGTCTGTTGGTTGGTTTGCGCCAACTTTAACATTTGCAATAACTTTTGCAATATTAAAGACAGCAACTTGATATTTGGCATGCATATGTATCTCATTGAGCTGCACATTTTGAGTGGTGAAAGCTCAAAGTCAAGGTCATCCTTCAAGGTCAAAGGTCAAATATATGGGTCAAAATCGCTAATTTAATGTACACTTTTGCAGTATTTCAATATTCAAGATAGCAACTTGATATTTGGCATGCATGTGTATCTCATGGAGCTGCACATTTTGAGTGGTGAAAGGTCAAGGTCAAGGTCATCCTTCAAGGTCAGATGTCAAATATATATGGCCAAAATCGCTCATTTTATGAGTACTTTTGCAATATTGAAGATAGCAACTTGATATTTGGCATGTATGTGTATCTCATGGAGCTGCACATTTTGAGTGGTGAAAGGTCAAGGTCATCCTTTAAGGTCAGAGGTCAAATATATGTGGCCCAAATCGCTTATTTTATGAATACTTTTTGAATATTGAAGATAGCAACTTGATATTCGGCATGCATGTGTATCTCATGGAGCTGCACATTTTGAGTGGTGAAAGGTCAAGGTCAATTTCAATCTTCAAGGTCAAATATATGGTTCAAAATTGCTCATGTAATGTCACTTCTGCGATATTGAAGCTAGCAATTTTATATTTGAAATGCATGTGTATCTCATGGAGCTGCACATTTTGAGAGGTGAAGGGTCAAGGTCAAGGTCATCCTTCAAGGTCAAACGTCATATAGGGGGACATTGTGTTTCACAAACACATCTTGTTGTATTTACAATGCAACACATATCAAGTGAAAAGAAGAAAAAAACAACGATAACATCATTTAAAAAATAAATAATCATATGATGACACAATTTGTGTATGTCATGTTGTCGTATCAATATGCGGAGTCTATTTATAGCGTAAATAACGTTAACAGTGTTTACATGTATGTTCAAGGGAAGTTACTCAGTGCAAAAACTATTCATCCGATTATATTGGTTTATACGTTATCTTGTTGCTTATTAATTCCTCTTCCAAAAAAATATAACTTTTAGTATATTCCCTTTGTTATTAATGGATTTATAGCGAGTTAAACACAAGAAATACACATTTTATGTTTTACCACCGCGCGTTTTAACGTGTTGTGGCTATCGATCTTTTACAATCAGCGTACAACGAAGCGCCGAGGTTATACATTTTGATGTACCCACTCACGTCTTCTGTTAAATTCAGTTTTAAAAATTACATCTTGCTTAGGAGAATAGAATTCTGTATACGATAGAAAAAAAATTGTTTAAAAACGAAAGTAATTAAGGAATGAAGGCGGGAAAAAGTAGCGCGCGTTCCTAACGCACTGAACTGATGCTACGGTCTTGGCGATTATGCTTTTGTTTAGAAACCGGCCATTGAATTTCCTTTGCCATATTATTATATTTTTATGGAATATATTGTAGTATTTTGTTCACGAAACATATCAATAAAGCTTATTATAAATGAATCTTAATAAATTAACGATTTCATCTCTTGTTTATAACACAGAAAGGGTGTTAAATTTATGATGAAACAGCGTATATAGCGGACCCTCTCGATATTATTCGGCTTTGCATGCATACTTGAAATAAAATGGGTGTCAAAAACATTCATCGTTTGCTGTTTATTATCAACAAGGTAATTATGTATAATTATTTGAAATGTTATTTACCTTAATTTATCAATTTATTAAAGATTCTTGAAAATCACGGTCGGTGTTACGCGGGTCATTTCGTATTTTGACATCAGGGCATCATGTCCAACTATTCAAAATCAGATTTTTTTTCACCGGGACGATGACGGCTTAGATTTAGACAGGCAGACATATAGTTTGTTCAGACTTATACAACAGTACATCGTCTTCAACTCAAATATATAAATTATTTTTAGACGAATTGTTAGGTGATTACACATATAGCAGTGATGATTCTGAGAATGGTGCCATGTTTCTAATCCGTGTAATCTAGAGTCCATGGTTTGAGCATTTTTATCGCGGTGTTCAATCAAAGATCTCTCAATAATCTTGTTTATTGATAGATCTGTGGTTTTATTGCCCCTGTGTTCAGCACAAACCAATTATCTCGTTATGATCAGATACTGTGCCGACCAATACTAAATAACACTATGGTGTCATACGCCACAGCAGGGACCTATACTTGTATATTGGTCCCTAACCACAGGTGGCAATGTCTGGTCAGTTTACACTTTTTATGATACCTCCATGTCTTCTTGTGGTATTAGTGGTCATTTCTTGGAGTAATGTAACGCCAAATACTCAATTTTGCGTTTATAAGATATGTAGCGTATTGAAAACATTTATAGTCATCTGCCCATACAGATTGCCATAAACTAAATACTGTATAGATGTCAGCCAGCTTAAGCATAATAATTATAAGTGCTTAATACCTATACATGTACATTTTAAACATTTAAAAAATCTAATACTTACCATTTAACGTATTTAGCGGGTACCGGTAAAAAACTCCGTCATTTCGTAGTCCTATAAAGAGTGTATGGTAGTGTACGGAACAACATAATTAAAAACAGCATTCTCATTTGACCACAACGGGGTTTAATAATCTTTCCGAAAAATACAAATAATACAGAGTTTTAATTTAGAATTCTTATATTTATAACTCTGTTAACTTATAAAGATATTTCAATATACATGCATAGACAGTTGACCGTGATTTTCAAAAATCTTTAAATAATTTTAATTAATTGATAATTTATGGTTAATAACATTTCATATAATTTTACATAATTACATTTTCGATAATAAACAACAAACGATGAATGTTTTGACATCCATTATATTTGAAGTATGCAAAGCCGAAAATTATCAAGAGGGTCCGCTATATACGCTGTTTCATCATAAAATTAACACCCTTTCTGTGTTATAATCAAGAGCTGAAATCGTTAATTTATTAAGCTTCATTAATACTTAGCTTTATTGATATGTCTCTAGAACAAAATATTTAAATATATTTCATAAAAAAATATAATAATCATGGCAAAGGAAATTCAATGGCCGGTATCTAAACAAAAGCATAATCGCCAAGACCTTAGCATCAGTTCGGTTCGTTAGGACCGCGCGCTACTTTTTTCCGCCTTCATTCCTTACTTGTTTTCATTTTTAAACCATTTTTTTCTCTATCATATACATAATTCTATTCTCCAAAGCAAGATGTTATTTTTAAAACTGAACTCCAAATATAAACGCTACAAATCGTTATTAAGTACGAACATGTCAACCGTAAATCATGATTCTAAAAGTCCAAAACGGTATGATATTTGCAAAAGTTAAAGTTATAACTCGCCGGGCTGCCGAAATCAGAAGAAAACCTTAATATATATTTATATATCTGAAAACTACGATACGTAAGCTTTCTAATGATATATAATTTGTCAAAATCGGCCTAGAAATGAAACTAAAATTTAACAAAATACGTGAGTGGGTACATCAAATTTATAACCTCGGCGCTTCGATAAAAGATCGATAGTTACGACACGGTCACGTGACTTAGACACAACAAGATATTTAGCGTATCGGTCCCGTTTCTTATCCGTGTAATCTAGGGTCCGTGCTCAGTAAGCTTGCGGGTGGAAGATTATATTTTTGCATATCATAGTTAATGATGTCCTACAGCGCCTGAGACTGCTTTTATTATCTACCGTTCATCAGGTGCACATGCGTATTGTAATGTATCGTGTTATTTCTTAAACTTTGACCCAGCATTTGTACAAATAATGCAAGATATGTACATTTTCAGGAAGGAAATTAATTTCTGCGTTGAATAAGACCAAGTTCGTGAAACTCGCTGCAAAATTGGTGAAGTAATGGCTATTCAAAGCGATGCACTTTGTTTTTGGGCCATTTCGAGTTTAATACCTTGTTATATATATATATATATATATATATATATATATATATATATATATATATATATATATATATATATATATATATATATATATATATATATATATAAATATATATATATATATATATATGATAGTGAAATTTTTGTCTTTCAGAGAAGTTGACTTTTCGTTATATTTTGATTATTTTTCATTCAAAATGAAGTTTTCGTTAATTTATATCATAGCCACACGCTAACCACCTGTGGTCCGAAAGAGTAGAGTTACAAATTATAATAAAGTCAAAGTAATATTGATTCATTATAAGCACATCTTAAATTTACCTTTAAACGTCTTCGTGCATCGAATGGGACTTCACAAAGCAAACACGGGCACGAGCCAACACAACACCCCATTAGAATAAAATAATGTTTTTTAAAGCAAAAAAAACACACAAAAAACAGCATAAAACTTTAATACGCTAATAGTTAACAAGTTTAATTTTCATAAACCATGCTCTTATGGGTTGTAAAAACTTATACATCGCCATTTTTTTTTTATGTCTACAAGAGCGTTAAATATATTAAGGCCGTGTCATTATTACGAGGTGATTAACCATCATTTAATCGAACACGATTCTTCTGAGGTAAGCTCCGTACACGTATTGGTTTTATTTGTCATTACCGTTGAGAGATACCGGTAGGTTTGATCAACAGATGAATTTATATTCATCTCGAAAAATATAGGAAGCCAATGTTGTTTGGGTATTTCTCACAAAATAGCCGATGTACTATTGGTATATATTAATTCGGGTTGAATGTCGGTAGTTTTCTCGATCATTCCATTCGCAATTGGGAATTCAGAAACGCCGATTAACAATCGTATGCACTGGCATATACACGTGTATTTCATTACATGAAAAAAAAGAGATGTATGGAATGATTTTGAAAAAAAAAACTTGTTTGTTTTTTTAGTCAGTGTTACTGACCCATCCTAAAGAAGAGAACACAAAGTCCAAACCTTTCAATTCAAACGCATACCGCTTCAATTATCTTCAGTAAGCCAGACCGTTGTTACATAGAACGGGATATGCGCGATGTTTACATACAGTCTAGGCAATCAAGTGAGCGTTTTCATTCAATATTAGAGAACACAGAATACAAGCAGGTCAGTGATTTTATTTGCCTGTTCGTATGAGCACGCAGCTGATACTTCATAATATGTTGTTGTTTTTTGTATGTATTACTGTAGTAAAATAACATTTAAATAATGAACTGTTAAAACCTTGTTAACGATTTTCCGTTCTCATTTATTTATTTTCTGTATTTTTCAAGGTTGTCAAGTTTAAATATTTGCACAACGTTTGAATCTTTTAAACACATGTATGTTGAAATATATTCTCAAACTTTAGTTGTTATAAAGGAGTTATAAAGCATGCATGTTTTTCAATATGTCATTGGATTTTCAAAATTCGTAAAAATAACATCTTATCTAATTGTTTGACAGTTAAAACTATTATTAAATTTTATTATTCCTCTATGATATGATGTGATTTGATGTTGTTCTGAATAGGATAGAGGAGTTTCTGTATTTTCGTTGCGATACTGCAATATATTATCACCGGAGAGGTATATGTTCAGCGTTTGCTTGTGATGGTGTCTGTTCGTCGTTAAACAGAATCATTTAATCAACGTGATTTTTGCAAATGACTTGATTTTATAATTTAAATTTATTAAACGTGTATTGTTTTTACCTGTCAATGTGGATTAAACAGACTATGTTCTTCTACGTGAATACATGTTCGAAACGCGCATTAGTTAGAACCCCTGTGTCACGTAATCGTTCATAGTTCATAGACGACACATAGTTACTAAAAATGTTCATTACTCTTAAATTACCGGTATGTAGCCTATCATTCGATATCTCGTCATGCGCGAATTGCCAAGATGACGAGTTTTGCATTAACTCCCATTTTCTCGTGCCGCGCATGGGACAAGTCGGTCCCTCTCTATTTATGTTAATTTCTCTGCATAATACAGGATAAAATATTCAACAACACCATGTATCAGTTTCTAGTCCAATTTAATGTCTAACATACTTAATATTTTCGGTTATACAAATACAGTCTGATAGCTACATGATCGTATCTTTCTCGATCCGTACACCTCCAAGTCTAAACGCTAACTGTCTGTTTCCCTCTAACATCTGCCCAGTGAAACTCTGTTATGAATCCCATTGGTCAGTGTTCTATGCGTTTTTATTTCTGATTGGCTGAATTACAACCTGGAGAAGTCACTATTCAAGTATGCACCCGCTAATCAGCATTGTGATACCAATAAATAATGCAAATACAGCCCAAGGCTTGTGTTAACAGCATCGTAACCCCTTTGTTGTTAAACATACACCAGATCCAAATATTTAATCTTTTTGATATACTTGTCAATATTTCGTACATAAAGAAAACCCACATATTTCACCCAATTTCTCATCATTATTTGACACCCACATTGTTCATAATATTCAAAGTGAACTATCTTAAAAGAAAAGAAGTATTAAATGCCATTTAAATGCCGTATTAACAACACTACATGTGTATTTTGAAACTTGCTTAACGTTGATTACGTTGCTCAACGTACATCTTGCTCGGCATTTTACGTGATGCATCAATAAGCATTGTGAATATCTAATAGAAAATGAGCTACGATGTCGGATGCATCAACATTGAATATAAACGCGGCGCTCCCAGGTCTCTGTGATGTTATGGATTTGTTATGTCAATTTAAGAGTTGTTATAAGTTTATTTTTCAGAACTACTTATTATTCGCTCAATTAATCGCTTTGGTTAATATAACACGTTATCAGTAATTAAACACACAGTTTCAGCATAACACGTTGAAGAAACTTGCCTCTGAGCAATGTGATCCTACACCTTGATCTTTTAGCCGCATGGTGTTAATATTTTGGATTAATAATCACGGTGAACGGCACAAAATGCAGTACCATTTAACCCTTTGCATGCTGGGAAATTTATCGTCTGCTAAAATGTCGTCTGCCGAATTTATAAAATTAGCATTTTCTTCGATTTTTTCAAAGAATACCATCAGAATAGCAAACAGTTTGGATCCAGATGAGACGCCACGTTCTGTGGCGTCTCATCTGGATCCAAACTGTTTGCAAAGGCCTTCAAAATTCGGTTCCGGCACTGAAAGAGTTAATAGTTGTAGTTCAATTGTTATTTCTTACGACGCTAAATGCAGTAAAATCGTGAATTTAAATGATTACATTCATGCAATTGAAATGTCCAAATCCTTGCATATATACTATCGTCGCTATTGTACATAAACCACTTGATTTACTCGATCTTGTAGTTTACATGTTGTTACTAATATTCAAGAAAGCTTTTTGCAACAAGCACACATCAAAAAAGAGCAATGATTATCAGCACATGTTTCCCATCAATCATTTATGTAAGGGTTTTTTCGACAGTAATTGCATGCTGCTTAATAATATTTTGAGTTATTAATCGCGTATGCGTTTTGCGGCTCGACATTCCAGCTCGACATTCAGTTCGACATTCGGAGATAGTGTTGTATGCTTATTTTCGAATGTCGAGCTGGCTCGGCATTCCAGCTCGACATTCAGTTCGGCATGCGCATATAGTGTAGTATGCTTATTTTCGAATGTTTAGCTGGCTCGGCATTCCAGTTCGACATTGAGTTTGGCATTCGCATATAGTGTTGTACAATACTTTTTGAATGTCGAGCTTGCTTGGCATTCCAGTTCGACATTCAGTTCGACATTCGGATATAGTGTTGTACAATAATTTTTGAATGACGAGCTGGCTCGGCATTCCAGCTCGACATTCAGTTCGACATTCGGATATAGTCTTGCATGCTTATATTCAAATGTTGAGCTGGCTCGGCATTCCAGCTCGACATTCAGTTAGACATTCGGATATAGTGCTGTATAATAATTTTTGAATGTCGAGCTGGCTCGGCATTCCAGCTCGACATTCAGTTCGACATCCGGATATAGTGTTGTACAATAATGTTTGAATGACGAGCTAGCTCTGCATTCCAGCTCGACATTCAGTTCGACATTCGGATATAGTGTTGTACAATAATTTTTAAATGTCGAACTGAACGATAGACGACTAACCGACGACCGGCGGACGGGAGAGGGACAACCGATGTACGAACGACAGACGGATAAGGGACGACCGATGGACGACCGACGGACGGACAAGGACAGACAATAGACGACCGATGGACGGCCAACATTTGGACGACGTACGACCGATGGAAGACCGATGGACGAGGGACGATCGATGGACGACCTATGGACGACCGACGATTGGGCGAGGGACGACATATGGACGAACGACGGTTGGACGAGGGACGACCGATGGACAACCGATGGGAGACCGATGGACGACAGATGGACGACCGATTGTTGGGCGAGGGACGACCGATGGATAACCGAGGGCCGTCCATATGTCGTCTCTCGCCCAACCGTCGGTCGTCCATCGGTCGTCCCTCGTCCATCAGTCTTCCATTTGTCGTCCCTCGTCCAACTGTTGGCCGTCCATCGGTCGTCCATTATCTGCCCTTGTCCATCCGTCGGTCGTACATCGGTCGTCCCTTATCCGTCTGTCGGTTGTCCATCGGTTGTCCCTCTCCCGTCCGTCGATCGTCCGTCGGTCGTCGGTCGGTCGTCCATCGGTCAACTCGACATTTAATTTTTTTATCCGAATGCCGAACTGAATGTTGAGCTGGAATGCCGAGCCAGCTCGACATTCGAAAATAAGCTCACAACACTAGCTGGAATGCCGAGCCAGCTCGACATTAAAAAAAATACAACACTATCTCCGAATGTCGAACTGAGCTGGAATGCCGAGCCAGCTCGACATTCGGTAATTTGAATGTTGAGCTAATGTCGAACGTCGAACGGCGAGCCAGCTTCACGCACCTAATTGACGCTAGGTCACCGGGTTAACTCTTCTTGAACTCAGGTGAGCGTTTCAGGACCATAATGGCACTCTTCTTAATAGAGGCTTAATATAGTTCGTGTCTATGATTAATTAATTTATTTCGTCATGATATTATTAACTCTAGAGTAGACATTACGTCGTCCGCTAAATGGAAAAAAGAACAACAACAACAACAGCAGTCAGAATCACAGTCTTGCCCTACTTTCGGAGACGTGTCGAAAGTCAGTACAAAGCATATCTTTGTAAGCCTTACATGTTAAACTTATTGCACTCTATTGGTGTGCATGTACCGACTGCCAAAATACATCATCCGAAAACAAAACGTAGTTATCGTAGTTAACATTATATCTGGTATTTGCTCCCGTTATATTGGATTGCATTGTTCCGTTTTGCTTCGTAAAGCATGTAAAACGGCTGTCCTACATTTACAAAAGTTATTAAAAAGACTTTTTGAACATTTGATTTATCGAAAAACAGGACCCATAATTTTATTCGAAGTTAAATCGTTCATGATAAAAATCAATACCTTTAACAAACCGATAACATGCCACATAATATTGCTTTATGAATCGTCATGGAAATATAACAAATTATAAATGTCAGAAAATATGTTTAGCTTTGATGAATGAGCGCTTCTGTCGCCACATTTCATTAAAAGAAATACTTATTAACATGTGCAGCTATATATTTAATAACACCAACAGAATACATTATTAATAAAAAGATGCGATTATAGACAAGTCCTAGTAAGTCTAACACGACCACAATTTAACTATACATAAACATATTTTGTATACTTTCAATTTAATTAAAGAAAATGCTTAATGAATCTGCTTTGCCCTAATTAAACGCTGCTGCGTGCGAATTTAAGGACATTCATATTCTGGAGTGTTTTTTTTACTCCCAGGTAGTATTAATTCACAGACTGGGAAGTAAACTACAAAATGCTATGCTTACACAAAGAATATAGCAAACATAATTCGGTATTTGATTGTTTTTCTCTTTGTAAAGAAAATGCAGGACAAACTATGTATGTAGACGCGCTCTGGGAAAAGGGGGTTGCGTAAAGTATCATCCCAGATCAGCATAGGCAGTCCGCACATGCTAATAAGGGACGACACTTTCGCTTTCATTGTATTTTGTTTCAAAGAAATCTCCTTTAAGACGCATGTATTACCTCTGAGAAGCTTAGTATCCGACCCCGTGATATGCAGCACGGCAAGAATGTCATGTTTTGTTGGCTGTATAAAAGGTTCTGTAGTTCGCATTTAGTTTACGTATCCAAACATACAAGTATTCTTAAATATGCTCAGTTTTGGGAGATATGTTTATTATAGGCCTTTGATTTTTATTTCCACTTTTATTTATACAACAATTTGGATTTAAACCTCCAATACATATTATTATAAAATATATCGTTGTTGTAAGGTAGCATTACCTCAAGTTAAACTTTACAATTTGTGCAGTTCTAATCGCAGTCAATATTCCCACTGCATATACTGATATTAGTATATGCTTTGGGCGTTTACAAATAAACATTCAGATACATACAATATTCCCAGAGGTCAATATCCGAACATTTAGAGAAAATTTACATATTTGATTGACGACTGTGTGACGGCAGTGGTCAAAGTAAATAGCGTGTACCTGTGAACACCACTTCGATATGTATTAAATACTCAAGATAGGTTTGATTAAAAAAAAATAATATAATTAATGTTGTTTTACAGAAAAGATACCCATTGGTTGAACTTTGACCAACAAGTAAAAGGTGAAGTATTCAACAGTCTTCAGTATGAACCTTAAAAGCAATCAGTACAATCATGATTTGAAGTTGTCCGCAAGATGATACAAAACGTACACTTTGAATACATTAAGCAGAACTCATTAGTTCCTAACAACGATCATTTCAACTAAATAACAACAGTAAGCTTGCGGGTGGAAGATTATATTTTTGCATATCATAGTTAATGAGGTCCTACCGCGCCTGAGACTGCTTTTATTATCTACCGTTCATCAGGTGCACATGCGTATTGTTGTGTATCGTGTTTTATCCCACTTTTACAGCGATTTCGGTTGATTAAAGCCCCATTGATTAAATATCGTCTATAGTTAACGGCAGGAAATGACGTCAATATTTCGACGAAATGACGTCATAAATCCAGCGAAATTATCAAGTCAAACACATTTTGTTTAAATAAAAAGGTTTACAAAATAAAAAAATGGGATAAATAGATTAATAGATAAGTGTTGATTATAGATCAGGTTTATCATGCTCGGCACGAAAACTTACCTATTATTCTCTATATTTCTTAAACTTTGACCCAGCATTTGTACAAATATTGCAAGATATGTACATTTTCAGGAAGGAAATTAATTTCTGCGTTGAATAAGACCAAGGTCGTGAAACTCGCTGAAAAAATTGGTGAAGTAATGGCTGTTCAAAGCGATGCACTTTGTTTTCGGGTCATTTTGAGTTGAATACCTTGTTATACATAATTATATGATAGTGAAATTTTTGTCTTTCAGGAAAGTTTTTTTTTCGTTATATTTTGAGTATTTTTCATTGAAAATGAAGTTTTCACTAATTAATATCATAGCCACTCGCTAACCACCTGTGGTCAGAAAGAGTAGAGGTACAAAATATAATGATGTGTTAAAAAAGGAAACAGCTTTTAAAATAACTTTTGGATACAACTAAGTACGTTGTCCCCACAACTTATTAAGTTGAGACCTCAGCTAAGTAACTTGTGGCCACAACTTCATAACTTGTTCGCAATAAGTTGTGGTCTAACTTAGTAATTTGTTCCTTTTTACTTATGAAGTTATTCCTTTAACTTAATAACTTGTGGGGACAACTTATATAGTTTAGGCCTCAGCTTAGACACTTGTGGCGACAACTTCATAACTTGTTCCCACAACTTATTAGTTTTTGCCTCAACTCACTAACTTGTGGGACCAACTAACTAAGTTGAGGCCACTACTTTAAAATTTACCAATCAGATAGGCCGTTTCATCTTTATTGTTTTATCACAATGAGTAACCCTTATACTACTAGGTGCTCGGGTTCGAGCGCCGGTCTGAGCGCTATCCCTGTTAGCTGTAGATCCCTGGTTCGAGCCCTGTCTGAGCACTTGCCATGTAAGCCATGGATTCCAAATTTAGGCCCTATCTGATCAATCGCCAAGATAGCAACTGGGTTTAGGGTTAGAACCCTGGTGTGAAAACTAGCCACATAAGCGGTTACGAATCCAGGCCTGATGGCTCCCATTTTAAACGATATGTCTTTGGGTTTTAGCCCCAGTCTAAGGACTTTCCCTGTAAGCGACTGGGACCCCAGCCGGAGCATTCGCACACTACGTAACGGGTCCCGGTTTGCAGGCCCTGCCTTAGCACTCACCCTGTATGATATGGGATCCGGGCTCAAATCCCGGTTAAAGTACTTAACATTTAAGCGAACGGACCCTGATCCAACTACTAGTCTTAACGCCGGACCCGAAAAATGCGGGATGTATACCTTACAGGGCTAGTGCTCAGACCGGCGCTCGAACCCGAACACCCATCGCTTGCGAAGCTCTCTCTCTCTCTCTCCGGGACTCGAAACCAGGAAATGTTGCTTACGGAGCAAGTGCTCATATCGGCAACCGGTCGCTTAGAAGGCGAGTGCTCAAAATGGTATGTTAGCGACGGCTGTTTGGTTCGAGTCCCTGTGTTAACCCGTAGCTTTCGTTGCGAATGCTCAGGCTGAGGTTCGCAACCGGGATCCTTCCCTTACTGGGCAAGTGGTAAGACACTTGAACCCGGGATCCATAGCTTTCATGACTAGTACTCAGACTGGCGCTCGAACTCGGGACCTGTCACTGTTGGTGCAAATTCTCACATCGGAATTCAAGCCGTCGCTTATAGGGTAAGTCCTCAAACCGAGGCTCGATCTAGAGACCCAAAGCATGCAGGGCTAGTGCTCTTACCCTGATTCGAACCCCGGGACCGTCGAAAACGCCTAGTTAGCTTTAAGGACTAGTGCTCAAATATTCGAATCCAGGGACCGTCGAAAACTTAGGCATCTAGCACTCGCCTCGTAAGCGATGGTTCTCGGGATCGATCCCCGGTCAGAGCAATTGCCCTTTACAAGAAGGGTCCCGGGTTCGAATCCAAAAACCATGGACCACTCTCGCTAGTGCTCAGACCGTGGATGGAACCCTGAACCCAGTCGCAAACAATGCAAGTGCTCAGACAGGGGCTCAATGCCGGGATCCATAGCTTACAGGGATAGTGCTCAAACCGACGCTCGAACCCGAACACACAATATAACGAATATAAGGGTACTAACTGTGATAAAACGGTAAAGATGAAACGGCCTATCTGATTGGTTAAACTATGTTGTGGTCTAAACTTAGCAAGTTGTTCCCACAACTTATTAAGGTGTGGTCTCAACTTGATAACTTGCGACCAGAAGTTATTAAGTTGAAGGAACAACTTACTATGTTGAGACCTCAACTTAATAAGTTGTAGGAACAAGCTTTTGTGGCCACAAGTTACTAAGTTAAGGCCTCAACATTTTATATAATTTTTATCTCATTTTGCGTTCATCTATGCTGTAAAATGTACCTGATTGAATTACTAGTACTCTATACGCAAAAAGTTGACGTTTCGTCAATTTTCCTTAAAAATACATGCCTATATTGATACTTAAATAATTATATTAATTAGCGCGCAAAATGCCGAAGTTGCAATTTTGTTCAGCTTCGTCATTTTGACTTCAATCAATTGCGATTCGTCATTACATCACATGACTTTTTTGAGCTGTTGTGATTTGTTAACTAGTTCGTAATTTTTTGGAGGTATATGCGCATTGATTACCCGCTTTGCACAGTATCAAAATCGCGAAATGCCAAAACATGTAGGTTCGGCATTTGGAATTGGAGACCATCGATAAATGATGTAGACTGAACATCGCTTATGTGAGTGCGTAAATAAAGTAAGGACTAAGTATATGAGTAGATATATTTATTTGTATATTATTGTTTGCAAAACGCTCGAAACATTTTTTTGAAGCATAAACTATTAAAGAGTATTTTGTTGTCTGATATCCTTAACTCGAATGACTTATAATGAATCAGAAAACGTTACGATATTTTAATATTAAATAGTTCAAAGATGAGCATGTGATGTACCGATACTCGCTAGTATGAACCTGTAATTAACGCAATAAAAAAGCAAATTCTTTGTTTGTTCATTTCCGATAGTTGTTGTCTATTGAAATTATACGGATATAAAAGATATTTACCCGGTAACATTAAAGATACTGCTTCCTTAATACGGCATCAATTCAAATGCTATCGGGCGGAACCATTGTTTAATACCGGTTTACAAGGTAATTTACCCAATAACGCAAATGTAATGGTCCGTTGCCCTCAGGCATGCACCTGCCTGGTTTTATGATGTTAATCTGGTTGTAAAACCCCATGATCAAAGTGTCATTAGATATCGAAAACAAGAAATTTGGTACAATAGCACTGTAAAATATACTGTCCCAAAACTTAGAGACATTAATTATGGACGAAAACTCGTGTGTCCGAAAATTAAGAGACACGAAAAATAATTATTTTTGCTAAAAAAAGGGGTGTCCGAAAACTTAGAGTGTCCGAAAACATAGAGTAATTACGGTATATCACATTCGTGTTTAACTCAAGAGGCCTTTTAACAGATTTTGGCATGTATTTAAGTTTGTCATTAAATGCTTTATATTGATAAATGTAGGCATTTGATCTTAAAAGCTCAATAAAAAACAAGTTAAAAAAAGAAAAAAATAAGTAAAAGTCTTCCGCTTAGACCACTCGGCCATCCGTGTTCATACAGTGTATGATGTACTTAATATAAGCAATCCATCGTAGTGTAACAAAATATAACGACAACAACATAACTCTCCTAATTATTCAATTGTTTCGCGTTAAAATGCTTTATGATTTTCAAGTTTTAAAATCGTCAAAATATGCATATAATAGATATTTGGAAGCATGGTTATTGTTCAGTATCACTGTTTCCTCACAAATATCATAACGAAATCTTGCGAATCTGAAACATTTTTATGTTGGCAATTTACCAAAACGTGAAAGGCTCATTTAATCCACCTCTGTACAATGTGATTATTATGAGCCATTGTGACCATCTTTTGTCCGTCAACATTTGCTTTGGGAACACTCTAAAGGCCGCTTGAACAAAATATTTGTTCTAATGCTATCTCCGCCGAGGTAAAAACTGGGTCATATTGGGACAACTACGTCATTATTCATATTCAAGAACAAGTTCTTGAACACCGTAAAATCCACATAAGATTTCCTAATAATACTACAGTTGCCACATTTTTGCCAAATGCATGTGCGTAAAGTGTCATCCCATATTAGCTTATTCAGTCCGCACAGGTAAATCAGGGACGACACTATTCGCCTTTATGATATGTTTCGTTTCAAGAAAGTCTCTTCTTAGCAAATATCAAGTATAGGCGGAAAGTGTCGTCCCTGGGACATGCATTAAACCCCCTTTTCACAGTGCGAGGCTCATATATATTTTTTAGCTCACCTGAGCACAACGTGCTCATGGTGAGCTTTTGTGATCGCTTTTTGTCCGTCGTGCGTCGTCCGTCGTGCGTCGTCCGTCGTGAGCCGTCAACATTTGCCTTGTTAACTCTCTAGAGGCCACATTATTTGTCCAATCGTCATGAAATTTGGTCAGAAAATTGGTCTCAATGATATTTTGGATGAGTTCGAAAATAGTTACGTTTGCTTGACAAACATGGCTGACAAGGCGCGGGGCATTTTTCCTTATATGGCTATTTATGGCTATAGTAAAATCTTGTTAACACTCTAAAGGCCACATTTATTGTCTGATCTTCATAAAACTTGGTCAGAAGGTTCATCCCAATAATATCTTGAACGAATTCGAAAATGATGCCGGTTGGTTCAAAAACATGGCCGCCAGGGGGCGGGGCATTTTTCCCTATATGTCTATAGTAAAACCTTGTTAACACTCTAGAGGCCACATTTATTGTCCGATCTTCTTGACACTTGGTCAGAAGATTTGTCCCAATGATATCTTGGATGACTTCAGAAATGGTAACCTTTGCTTGAAAAACATGGCTGTCAAGGGGCGGGGCATTTTTCCCTATATGGCTAAATATGGCTATAGTAAAATATTGTAAACACTCTAGAGGCCACATTTATTGTCCAATGTTCATGAAACTTGGTCAGAAGGTTCATCCCAATAATATCTTGGACGAGTTCGAAAATGATGCCGGTTGGTTGAAAAACATGGTCGCCAGGGGGCGGGTCATTTTCCTTATATGGCTATAGTAAAACCTTGTTAACACTCTAGAGGCCACATTTATTTTCCGATCTTCATGAAACTTTGTCAGAAGAATTGTCCCAATGATATCTTAGATGAGTTTGAAAATGGTAACATTTGCTTGAAAAACATTGCTGCTAAGGGACGGTGCATTTTTCCTTATATGGCTATATATGGCTATAGTAAAATCTTTTTAACACTCTAGAGGCCACATTTATTGTCCAATCTTCATGAAACTTTGTCTTGCACGAGTTCAAAAATGATGCCGGATGGTTGAAAAACATGGCCACCTTGGGGGCGGGGCATTTTTCCTTATATGGCTATTGTAAAACTTCGTTAACACTCTAAAAGGTCACATTTATTTTCCGATCATCATGAAACTTGGTCAGAAGATTTGTCCCAATTATATCTTGGATTAGTTCGAAAATGGTTTTTGTTGCTTTAAAAATATGGTCACCAGGGGCGGGGCATTTTTCCTTCTATGGCTATATATGGCTTCAGTAAAACCTTGTTAACACTCTAGAGGCCACATTTATTGTCCAATCTTCATGATATTTGGTCAGAAGATTGGTCTCAATGATATCTTAGATAAGTTCGAAAAAATAATTATGTTTGCTTGACAAACATGGCTTCCAATGGGCGGGTCATTTTCCTTATATGGCTTTAGTAAAATCTTGTTAACACTCTAGAGGCCACATTTACTTCCGATCTTCATGAAACTTGGTCAGAAGATTCATCCCGATAATATCTTGGAAGAGTTAAAAAATGATGCCGGTTGGTTGCCAGGGGACGGGGCATTTTTCCTAATATGGCTATAGTAAAACATTGTTTACACTCTAGAGGCCACATTTATTTTCCGATCTTCATGAAACTAGGTCAGAAGATTTGTCCTATTAATATCTTGTTATCTCAGGTGAGCGACTTTGGGCCTTTCAGGTCCTCTTGTATTTTAGTTTTGCGTGTTACACTTGTAATCTTATTCCATCACGTGAACTTTATTTTTATTAAAGGGCATATACTATTTCATGCTTTGAACTTAAATAAAGTAACACAATAGTGTGTCTTCATTTTTCAGTGTGAACAATGCTTATTTGCACAGTTTTATTCGCGCTGACTCTGACAAAAGTGTGCCTAGCGGCCGCGGGTCCAAATATTCCCACCCAAGAATTAGGTAGGTACCGCGTGCTTTATGTGTATATATTTTCGTCAACATTTCGTTCACATCATCTAGTGGCGATGACAGTTGATGACAGTTGACGCTGTGCATGGAGCTTGCATAAGCATAAATAAACAACATACTAAATGAAGTTATAATTGTTAAAAAAATCATCATCAACATTAAGTATCGTGATTTTGGTCCTATTTTGCTGTAAACGTGGACTTGTGATTGACCATTCATAACGACCTAATGAAAAAAAAGCTAGAGCGATTGAATTTACTTATGAAGTAGGAATTGAAAATAAGGTCATATTTCTTGACGTCTCATTAAGCGTCTCTAGTAATGCTTGGGTTTGACAATATCTGTTGTATAGACTTCAAATTGAGTAATTGTGTATTTTCGAATTTCACTTCCGGGGTACACGAATATATTCCTGACCTCCTGTTATAACTTCCAGTGAAAATAAAAGAACACGCCATTTTTTACCAACGAATGTTTTCACATGTCACGTTAGTATTAATTGATGTTGCAAATCTTTCATCAAACAACCAGGTCTGGGCTGTGTTTGATACATAGTTAGAATAAACACACCCAACCTACATTCAACATTATTTGTTCAAAAACGTAAATCCAGTCGACTTATTAAACGTTTTTGTACAAAATTACTTTAACTTTTAGGGAAACGTTAGTCAAACGTCGTTCATACAGAGTAAACAAAAGAACCTCTCTGATAAGACATATTTCAAGATAGGTAAAGTTTCCCTTACCAATATCCTAAATCTGATGGAGCTTTGCTGTTCTTTTCAGACCCGCAGTTTTGGAATCGAATGGCAAAGAGTCAGATCAACGCTCGGTTGAAGATGTCTCACAACTACAACACAGCGAAGAACGTCATATTCTTTATTGGTATGCAATTGCATCATATATTATACAAACATTATACTTGCTTTCGAATGACTGATTGTAAGAGATGGGGGTCATTATGAGGACACCTTTTAGGTTCGACGACTTAAATAGAACGTTGTGAGTTACATGATAGCTTGAGTGTTTGAAAAAAAAAGAAGATTAGGATAAATACACGTGAATGAATACAATGCGCACAACCCCAACTCGACTCTGCAATTTTAACAGCCTATTACAAATTTAACTGCAATTATTGAATATTATGTTTAGAAAAAGATATCTGTTTTGTCAGATATAATCACACCAGGCACTTCAATTATATCGTTGTGATCGATGCCATGTTTGTACAATTACTGATTTATATTTCAGTGAGAAAACTGGCCTAGTGCATGTGCGCAAATTCTCTTCCCAGATAAGGCTGTTTAGAAAGGGACACACTTTCCGAATAATGGAGGACTGCACGTGCTAATTTGAGACGATACTTTACGCACACGCATGAAGCCCGATTTTCCCAGAACGCGGCTCAGTTAAACTTTCTAACCAATCAGATGGCCATTGTTACATGTTTTTATTCGATATTTACAAAAGACCTATTTGCGTTTCGGTTGACACGGAAATGCTTTTGTTATTGCCAAATATTATACCACAAGTATTAAAGTATTTGTCAAATAGTTATATTACGCATTTCAATCTGATATAGAAAAAGAAAAAAACTTTGATGTCCGTTTTTCAGCGTGTAACATTTGTCGTGTACATTATTTGCGATTTTGCAGGAGACGGCCTGGGACCTACTACCGTGACGGCGGCCCGGATACTCAAGGGGCAGCTGGCGGGGCAGCCAGGGGAGGAAACCGTGCTCGCCTTCGAACGCTTCCCAAACGTCGCCCTTTCTAAGGTCCTCTTACAGGAGTCAGTCTTTACTGTAGCCATATGCAGAGAATTCAAGTAAAATGAATGTGGGCTCAGAAAAAAAAGAAATAATAACTACAAAAACTATATAATACTATTGCTTAAATTACATACAATGTGTTGCAAGATTTCACAATCATTCACGTTGACATCGCGTTACACAAATTAGCACATACGTCATAAGTAACTTTTCACTATTTTCATCTTTATTAAACAATATATGTTTAGACAAACTCATATTACCGCACTATATTAACCTATAATGTGTAAATATTTAATTTTACTGTTTAAGAAAGTGTCAAATACGCATACTCAAATCAAGAACTCTAAGAAAACTTGTCTGTGTTAAAAAAATAAATAAATACATGTAGAAGTATTCATGTTTGCTTGACTTACTTAGATAACAGCTCTTCACATTTTAAGAAAAGTATGTATTTTTGCAACTCTGCGCCATAAATTGCCATAAATTCTCTGAAATTATGCGGTTAGCTCGATTTGATAATACGCTATTGCAAGAAATCTAAGCTTTCAAAACGCAGCGAAAACAGTAATTATAAGCATTAAGCGTTATATTCGAATGCAAATGATACATTCCATGACATGAACATATAGAGAACGATACAGTTTGATGACTTCTATAGCACAAGGCTAATAGAATTCGGAAAAAAGATTTTAAAATTCGTATGCGCAAGTTAACTATAGGAAAATTATTGTGTTTGCATCTGTTAAGGCTGTAATCGAAGACAACACCAGGCCAATCTCCAATGTATAACCTTGAACTGCTTTGACAAACTGCGAACTGTAAAAAGAGCCTCGTGTATTCAAACATGTTGACTAGCGCACATACCAAACATAGTCCATACCCGCAGAGAACTTATTTTGTTACGTGAACTATGGCAACATATCAGATGAAGTAATAATTATATTGCTCACTGTTCTTGATCACTTTTTTTGTAAATGTTACGTAACTTAAAGAAAAAAAAGCTGTTCGATTTTATAGCACCGATACATATGATCGCAAGGAAGGCAAACGTTTCACAAATGTTAACTCTAACAGGCCCACATAAATATATCGATCGTGTGCCTTTCTAGTGATGATTTTACTTATTACCACACCGGAAGCAGCGCATATCCTGTATTTTCCACGTCCCTAAAAACAACCATTTCAGACGTACAATGTTGACCGCCAGACTCCAGATTCTGCCGGAACTGCCTCCGCCATGTTGAGCGGCGTCAAAACCAACTACTATTTGATCGGCCTCAACGCCCGGGCCAGCAGGGCGGACTGCGAGGGTTCAAAGGGCAAGGAGATGGACACCATCTTAGACTGGGCCGTCAGGGCAGGTATGACCTCTCAAAATGAGTCGCGTTCTGAGAAAACTGGGCATAATGCATGTGCGTAAAGTGTCGTCACAGATTAGCCTGTGCACAGGCTAATCAGGGACGACACTTTCCGCCTTAACTGGATTTTCGTGCAGAAGAGGCTTCCTTTAAACGAAGAATACCATAAAAGCGGAAAGTGTCGTCCCTGATTAGCCTGTGCGGACTGCTAATCTGGGACGACACTTTACGCTCATGCATTATGCCCAGTTTTCTCAGAACGCGACTCAAATCATTTAAAACATGATTTGAATTTCTTGGTAGAGTAGAGTAAGTTAAGTAAACAATTAGCAATTACTGCACATATTTATTTTAACATAAAGCGATCCATGCTCATTCAACATTTTAATTATTAAATACAAATGATTAAACGCACATAACTGCCACTGCAGGCAAACGCACCGGAATAGTAACGACTGCCAGGATCACTCACGCCACGCCGGCGGCCGCTTACGCTCACGCCGCCGACAGATACTGGGAGGGTGACGTGAATACAAAGGGCATCACCAGCTGTCGGGACATCGCACAACAGCTGGTGGACGACAACGCCGACATCAATGTAATGAGCCGCGTTCTGAGAAAACTGGACCTAATGCATTTGCGTAAAGTGTCATCCCAGATAAGCCTGTGCAGTCTGCATAGGCTAATCAGGGACGACACTTTCCGCTTTTATGTATTTTTAGTTTCAAGGAAGTCTTTCCTTACCGACAATCACGTTTAGGCGGAAAGTGTCGTCCCTGATTAGCCTGTGCAGGCTGCACATGCTAATCTGGGACGACACTTTACGCACATGCATTAGGCCCAGTTTTCTCAGAACACGACACAAATTATCGCTTTACTACGCAATTCACCAAATCTCGAAGTGCTTCATACAAAATGTTCATTTCAGTCCCCACATTTGTATTCATATGTCAACACTGTAGGTGCTTTTCGGCGGTGGGCGTCGCCACTTCCTGCCTAACACTACGGCGGACCCGGAAACGAACACAATAGACAAAAACCACAGACAAGATGGACGCAATCTTATTGAAGTAAGAATAATTTAAACACAGAAAATAAGTCGTACTTTACATATATTTTTATTCATATAATATGTTTATCCAATTCGTATTTTGTCGCCTTTGTTTTGCCAAGGTAATGCGCCGTTGTGCTAGTTGTATAAGCAAACGTTATTATATGAGTCGCGTTCGCGCAGTCCGCAAAGGCTTATCAGGGACGACACTTTCCGCCTAAATTGGATTTTTGCTAAGAAGAAACTTCATTTAAACAAAAAATGTCATAACAGCGGGAAGTGTCGTCCCTGATTAGCCTGTGCGCACTTCACAGGCTAATCTGGGACGACACTTTACGCACATGCATTAAGCCCAGTTTTCTCAGAACACGACTCATATCTATTCATTAGTTCATCAAATACCGTTGACCATCACTCGATGTGTTGTCAACAAATTCTGATCTTGAAGGCAATTAATTTGTTGGTTATTCCAATGTCGGTATTTAACGTTTATTATGCCCCCCTTCGAAGAAGTGGGGGTATATTGCTTTGCTCATGTCGGTATGTCGGTTAGTCGGTCTGTCGGTATGTCGGTATGTCGGTCTGTCTGTCTGTCGGTCCGTCCACCAGTTGGTTGTCAGATGATAACTCAAGAACGCTTGGGCCTAGGATCATGAAACCTCATGACTCGTAGATGACCCCTATTGATTTTGAGGTCACTTGGTCAAAGGTCAATGTCACGGTGACTCGAAATAGTAAAATGGTTTTTGAATGATAACTCAAGAATGCATACGCGGCCAACAGGACAAACTCTGAACAATATTACTGAAGCAACTGGTCTGTAATCCTAAATCTATAATTATCAGTCCAATGAAACATCATCCTTTGAGTAAAATACAGTGGATCAGTAAATATATTATCAGAATATGAGACGTTTTGTATATTTTGTATATTAAATATTGTGTTAATGTTTAATTTTGTTGATTAATATAAATATAAGCAGGACAGGGGAGGTAAAACACTATTATATCTTTCTTATATACAGGGGAAACAAATGCAATAAGTTTAAATTTCATGTTTTATAAATAGAAGATATTTGTTCATGTCAGTGTGAGATCATTTGTTATTTTTTATGATCACATTTACTATTACTATGACAAAACAACACTTACCTGAATACCACAATGGATTCCACCCAAACTATACCCCACGCCCCTACCAGAATCCTTTCCCCCCCCAACCTCATCCCTCTCCAATTTTTTTTAAACATCCCACATGATACCCCCCTCATCATTCCTCCCTACTCCCCCCCATTTTTTTTAAACATCTAATAAATTACCACACCCCACATTATACCCCCCTCTCACTCCCCCCTACCCCCCACCCACCCTAGCCCCCACCCCCACCCCCCAACCCCCCCCCAATTTTTTTATAACATCTTATAATTACCCCACCCCACATTATACCCCCCTCTTACCCCCATCACCCCTACCCCCCCCCAACAACCCCCCCCCCAATTTTTTTAAACATCTTATAAATTACCACAACCCCACATTATACCCCCTCTCACCCCCACCCCCCTACCCCCCCCACCTCCCCCCCAATTTTTTTTAACATGTAATAAATTACCACACCCCACATTATATCCCCTCTCACCCCCCCACCCCCCCTACCCCCCCAACCCCCCCATTTTTTTTAAACATCTTATAAATTACCACACCCCACATTACAGCCCCCTCTCACCCCCGACCCCCCTACCCCCCCACCCCCCGACCCCCCACCCTCCCCCCAGTTTTTTTTTCAACATCTTATATAACTACAACCCCACATTAGACCCCCCACTCAACCCCTCACCCCCCCTATACCCCTACCCCCCCCCCCCCTCACCCCCGCCCATTTTTTTTTAAACATCTTATAAATTACCACACCCCACATTAAACTCCCCACCCCCCCCTACCCTCACCCCCCCCCCAATTTTGTTTAAACATCTTATAAATTACCCCACCCCACATTATACCCGCCCCTCTCACCCCCCCCCCCACCCCCCTACCCCCCCACCCACCCTCAATTTTTTTAGCATCTAATAAATTACCCCACCCCACATTATACCCCCTTCTCACTCCCCCCTACCGCCCCCCCCCCCCCCGGCCCCCACTCCAAAAAAAATACTCTTCTCTCAATCCCCCCTTGATCATGACTGGCAGATGACCCCTATTGATTTTCAGGTCACTAGGTCAAAGGTCACAGTGACTCGAAATAGTACAATGGTTTCCGGATGATAACTTATATTAGGTCAAAGGTCAAGGTCACAGTGACAAAAAACGTATTCACACAATGGCTCCACTACAACTGACAGCTCATATGGGGGGCATGCATGTTTTACAAACAGCCCTTGTTAACACTTAATTCAAAACAGTAGAAACTTTTTTTGTTAAATATTTTCACACTCTGTAAGAATGATGATTGATAGCGTAAGAATAAAGTTGTGAAGACCCAAAACTTCTGATTTATGTTAGCATTCAAATCAAGTGTAAATAAACGCTATCCCCTTACTCTCGTCACATCCGGTTTGTTGCACTTGCAGGACTGGACGAAGTACCAGACGTCACGGGGACGCCGGTCGGCCTACGTGTGGAACCTGGACCAGTTCAATGCCGTCAATCCCACCGACACCGACTATATGCTCGGTAGAAGGGAGGGGAGTTTACTGACTTGTTGAAATAACTGATGTTCCCAGCAGAAATGTCAAGCTAAAATAAAATACACTTAAATGACATGAGCCTCCATTTGTGAAAGGGGGTTTCATGCATTTGCGCAGGCTAATCATGGACCTTCCGCCTTAACAGGATTTTTGCTAAGGAAAAACTTTCTTTAAAAAATAAACGCGGAGTGTGTTTTACTGATAAGCATTTGCGGACTGCATGTGCTATTCGGGGACGACAATGTGTGCAAATGCATTAACCCTTTTCCCCCATAAGAAGCAAAGTGAAAATGGCTTTTGCAACCGGCATAAAACCAGAAAAACCTGCGAGTCACTCGCAGTCTGTTCAAGTTTTATGCTGTGTGCTGCCCATCAGTATCTAAGGGTTGGAAATGAAGCCTTTAAGATTTGAATCTAGTAAGAAATGTCTTAAATTAAATGTAACTTTCAAAGGGACTACAAATGCATGAAAATACGTATCTAAGTGGAGAAGGGTTGAACCATCTTTTAACTGATCGAGGCTCAATTGTATGTAAAGTTATCATAATCAATTGTATATGAGCCTGGAAAGGCAATCTCTGATAATTATTTAAATTTCTAAACGAAATCATGACTTCTTTGTGTTTGGGAAAATGAGCTTAAAAGAAAGTGCGTAAAGTGTAGTCACAGATTAGCCTATGAAATTCGCACAGGCTAATCGGGGACGACGCTTTCCGCTTTTAAGACATCTTTATTCAAAGCAAGTATCTTTTTAGCGAAAATCACTTTAAGCGGAGGTGTCGTCACCGATTAGCCTGTGCGGACGGCACAGGCTCATCAGGGGCGGCACTTTACGCGCATGCACTAAACCAGGTTTTTCTCAGAATGTTCCATGATCATTTCATGTAAGTGTCTATCATGGTTCCCTGATCTGACCACAGGCCTGTTCGAGCCGAACCACATGCAGTACGAGCTGGAGCGTAACACGAGCCGGGAGCCGTCCATCGCCATGATGACACAGAAAGCCATTGAGGTGCTCCGAAAAGGGGACAATGGCTACTTCCTCCTCGTAGAGGGTACGTGATGTCGACCAAACTACTATTTTACATACATTATAATATGCATGTTCTAAAAATGCACACATTCTTTTTGTCGAGGCCGGGACCTACTCGCCATCGATCAGACTGAGACTGAAATCTTCACGGAGTAAAGGGCATTTTCCCTGCAAAGTTCACGGACCTCAATACCATAATTCAATAAAACGTATGAAAAAACATTTTCACCGTTATTGCTGTTACTTTAATGATGCATCAAAGCTAACTGTCCAGCGCCTCTTGAAACCTTTGTTTACAGGTTATATTGCACTAATTTCGATTCCCATAGGGTCCCATTATAAAACTGACAACTTTCACGGCATTTTCCTTGCCTTTTCGACGGATCAATTTTTCCGAACCTGGTATCATTTTAAAGATGGATCTGTCATCTTCCAATAATTGCAATCAAAAATATACCGTCTCGCAACTTCTAAGAAAGTAAATCGCTGTCGAATGAACCCACCGTAGAAAAACGTGTTTCGGAATCCTAATTTCGAAAAAAGCCCCACACAATAGAAAACACACCCTCAATAGTTCATCTTTTAAGTTATCAAGGCATCAAAGTACTCCAGACACATACAGGATATTACAAATAACCACAAAAGACATGTCTCACATTGTTAAATGGCTTATATTCAAGAAGAGAAAAGGAACTCTTTAGAAATAGGCACTACTTTCGAATGGACCACGGAGGGATACACAATGATTTAGTGTAATGTAACCTTTACATACATTTCAACTGGCCGACATTTTAAACACAAGAGTGATTTCATTGGTCCAACGCGAAGGTGTGTCTTTACGTTGTGAAGTTATCATAATTCAATCAGATCTGATCGTTGACGAGTAGGTCGCACCGGTAGTGTATTGTGTTATTTCTTAAAATTTGACCCAGCAT
This sequence comes from Dreissena polymorpha, assembly GCF_020536995.1. Taxonomy (NCBI): domain Eukaryota; kingdom Metazoa; phylum Mollusca; class Bivalvia; order Myida; family Dreissenidae; genus Dreissena; species Dreissena polymorpha. The sequence continues at coordinate 102,638,473 of NC_068358.1, read as the reverse complement.
TTGTAAATATATTGGAAGATATGTACATTTCAAGAAAGGAAATTCAATTCTGCGTTTAACAAGATAAGTATTGATGCAAAGCATCAAAGGGCGTCGAGAATTTCAGTGTAAAAGGCACTCAATGAAGTTACATGAAACGATTTTTTTTTCTACTGTAAATATTAATATATTGGCCGATTATTTTAAACAAAATAGAAAAAACATACTGGTATAACCATGATCTATGATTTTGTGTTATAACCCCCAAATAACCATTATCTATGATGTTGTGTTATAACCCCCAAATAACCATTATCTATGATTTTGTGTTGTAACCCCCAAATATTTCATAGTTCATTTTATTAACATTGGTTTTCTTATTTTACCGGCATCCATTTCGTGTGCAGTTTGCATTAATGGAACAGAACTGTGTAGGTTTTAAAATATCTGCTTCATCTTGTAAGCGTTATTTCATAATTTTCTCAACTTCAAGGGGAGATGATTCTGAACTTATTCTTACGTTGCTCGTTTACGATAGGGGTTGAGTACTCATTGATATGAAAACACTGTAAAAGTTTTAATGTGTTTACGAACCCCCCCCCCTCTCACACATATATTTCATGGGCATAATAAAAACAAAAAATGGTTACAATAAAACAGCATACTTATTTAAACTAAAATGTCTACATCAAAACATAAAGTTAACATAGAACACAAATAAAATAATTTGATTCTACTGGGGCTCAAACCTTGGGCCTCTCACATGTGAAGCAAGCGTGTAACCACTACACTACGAAACCGCTTGAAAAATCACCTTCTAACTAAGGTATTAATAAATGACTGTAGTGTAACGGTTATCAATAAAGCAATAAACCGTGTTATCGCTGTCGTCTTGTAAAATTGAAGAAAATACGCGTTAACCAAAATTCGAACAGCAAAAGTCCATGTGATCAGTTAATAATTAAAAGAAATAGCTTTGCATTATTGGCAATAAATGTTGTAGTAAATGTAATAGGCACATACGCAGTACTTATATACACTAACTTACACAAAAAATCACCACCATGCAAGATATTCTGACAACAAAAATATATACATTGTTCCGTAAAATAACTTCTCCTCCATTAAGCGAAAAAAAAAACGTATTACATACTAGTCGCCCCACTTCAGTACGACGCCAAAAACACCACGTTCGTGGAAATCGCTGCACAATTGATGAAGAAATGGCTATTCAAAGCAATGCACCCTGTTTTCGGGTCATTTTGAGTTGAATACATATTTACATATATACAATATAGAGGATATTTGTTGGATTCGGTGGATTATCGATTTTAATTCACGAGTGATCATAGAAAATAATATTTTCACGAGTGGCGCAGCCACGAGTGAAAATATATATTTCTATGATCACGAGTGAATAAAAATCGATATTCCACCGAATGCAACACATTTTCTTTTTATTTTATGCTTTTTTCACAGTTTATATACATTGTTAAAGAGTTTAACTAAAGAATTTCGCTAGGATTATGACGTCATTTCGTCAAAAAATGACGTCATTTCACAGTAAACAATGAAAATTATCGATAATTTTCACTGATAATTTTCACTGTTTGAAACAGTGAAATTATCAGTTTTAATTCACTGATATTTTTCTATAAACCACCGGAAAGCATAAAATAAATATATATATTCACACATATGGTCCGTTACGAGGTCTCTGATTTAGAAATAGGTCATGGGGTTCCCTCTTTTAATACATATATCTCAAATCCCTTTTTTATCCGATATAAACACGAATTAATATATATAGCTGTACCTAATATATTAGTATACAAAAAGGTATATAAAATTTCAATTTCAGACGTGATTGTGGTTTTCGATTTAAGACCGTATTTGATTGCATTACCTCCCCTTCACCCCCTCATAGTAATTAAAGGTGCCTAGAACGCGGGGTTGTATACAGACCCCGTTTTTTATATTGACCTCGTAAGTAAAGTCTAAAAACTACCGAGACCGCGTAACTGGCACTATGCATTAGTATATTTATGTATATATTTGATAGTGAAATATATTTTTTTCAGAGAAGTTGATATTTCGTTATAATTTGATTAGTTTTCATTCAAAATGATGTTTTCACTAATAGCATAGCCACACGCTAACCACCTGTGGATCACATAACAATGTGATTTTAAAGGGAAAAAAAGTTATTTTTGCTTAATCAGTCTGTATACATTTTCGTCCTCCAGGGTGTAGATAGTTTTGACGAAAGGGTCATGATTCATTGAAACAATAGTACATATAGAGTATTACATGTTTAGATATTTGATTCTTAGATGTAACTTTTTGCTAGTAAAGTCAATATATTCATAATCATTGTTACAGAAATTTTCAGAAGAAAATTAACATACTTGTTGATTTTTTTTACTTAGGACGCGGACATAATTTAATATGCGCAACTTCGTATCATGCGAGTTTGAAATGTGTACATGTAAAGATGCAGGAACACTTGTGCGGATTAATTTGCGTTTAAAGACAGACGGACGGACGGTCGGACGGACGACTGGACGGACAAACGTTTTGTGATAACTACAAATGACAACGAAATCGACGTGTTTGCCGAAACATATTGTATGTTGCACCTCGAGTAATGACCATGTATGGTGTACGAACTGGTCCAAAACTACTCTAAACTGTCCGGGACAGTTTATAAACCGTCCCGGACGGTTTCTAAACTGTCCCGGACAGTAAACTAAACTGTCCCGGACAGTTTACAAACTGTCCGGGACGGTTTAGGAAAGTTTTGGACCGTTCGTGCGCATAAACCGTCCGGGACGGTTTAAACTGTCCGGGACAGTTTAGTAAACTGTCCGGGACGGTTTAAACTGTCCGATAGGGTACTATTTATATCAGCCAATCAGAACACTCCTTACAATAATGCTTTTCTTTAGAAGTCGTAATGTAATATCGTTGTCATCTCGAGCGACGCTATTTTTCTCGGACAAAACATGATTTTAAAAATATTTAATCAATAATTGCTGCCAAAAACGCCAGAGTTAAAAATGAATATTTTAAGTACTCGAAATAAATGTATTTGCCCACAAAGTATTTCTGACATTGGTAACGAACTTCTTCTTTTACAGTCGCTGCCCTGAAAATGTCGAGTAGGTGTAAACTCGGGATATGATGTGGTCATTCTGTTCACATTTCTAGCCAGAGCATCCAATCTAGTCAGTGAAGAATTAATCACCTCAAGGGACCTATTTGTCTCTAAAATTCTTGTAATGGAATTAAGCACATCCCGACAAGTCTCTATAAAACCGATCTCTGTCCATATTCGCGTAACAATGATAAATTATCGAACAATCACTCGAGTAAACGTTTTTAAAAAGGAAATTCTCACTTTCGAAATGGCACACAAATGCGAAGTGTTACGAGTGTTCTGATTGATTGATTGACTCCTCTTAAGAACCTATGCCGTACTAAAATTTATGCCTGTAAACCGTCCGGGACAGTTTAGGAAACCGTCCGGGACAGTTTAGGAAACCGTCCCGGACAGTTTCCAGGAAACCGTCCCGGACAGTTTCCTAAACTGTCCCGGACGGTTTGTAATCCACAAAATAAATCGCCCGGTACAGTTTACAGACGCACGAGCGGTTCAAAAGTAAGAAACTGTCCGGGACAGTTTAGTAAACTGTCTGGGACAGTTTACAAACCGTCCCGGACGGTTTATAAACCGTCCCGGACAGTTTAGAATAGTTTTGGACCAGTTCGTACACCATAACCATGAACTGTTTGCGTAATTTCAGGTGCGCGCATCGATCATGCTCATCACGACAGCTTGGCGAAGAAAGCGCTTCACGAGACGATTTCATTCGAAGCCGCGATCAGCCAGGCGGTTGCAATGACCAATCAGGAAGATACTCTCATTGTCGTCACGGGAGACCACTCTCATGCCTTCGATATTCAGGGCTATTCTTACCGAGGCCTTGATATTCTGGGTAATTAGCGATAAAACTTGATAATACATCAAGATAGCAAGAAGGCCTTTCTTAGAATAAAATTTGGGAAATGATTTTGAACGGCTAAACAATGTTTTGCGTTTCAAATTTAAATGACTTCAATAAAATTTAAATTGATCAATAGTGCTGTGTAAATGAAAAAATATGGTGACAATGCCATAAAAAGTTTTAAATTATTAAAAATGGCTTACAATAAAATGTGCATTCTAATTTTAGTTTGTATGTGCAAGATATTGGTATGGATTTAAAACACATCTTTTAAGTGCCTCTGCCTTTACTATACATATCTAAGAAAGCCTTTAACATTATACACCGACTTTCAAACTAATCTATATTGATTTGCTACATATTGAGTAAATGGTTTTGTTTCGATTGAAATGTTCTGCAAAATCATCTGCAGGTGAAGTATCCTGAATATAGTATACACTTAAGGGTGAAAATAGTACTTTTGTTAATATAACTGTGTTACAAGCAAGAGTATGTCTATTTTGAAGATTACATTACACAACAGTACATGAGAACAGCTGCTTAATGTCAATAGACCTTTATAGTTTACTTAATTAGTGTACAATAAGTTTGACATCTCATCTAATTATACTAATTTTAATAATAAATCTAATTATGTCACAGGACTGGCCGATCCATTAGAGGAGGACGAACCGACCCTGGACCAGAAGCCCTACACCATCCTTCAATACGGCAACGGACCCGGATACGAGACGCCTCGGAAGAACCTCACCGGCGTCGACACACGTAAGCATGCATGCCTAAAAACGTAGTGGTTTCCGCTACAATATATTGATATTAAGGATTTATTAATATTAACCTACCGGTACGTTAGAAGAGACTGATTATACAGGACAGTATATATATGAACCTCGCTCTGGGAAAACGTCGTTTAATGCTTTTGCGTAAAGTGTCGTCCCAGATTAGCATGTGCAGTCCCTACAGGCTAATCAAGGACGACACTTTCCTGCTTTGTGTAATTAAAAAAAGATGTCTTTTTTAACGAAAATCAATTTAGGCGGAAAGTGTAGCCACTGATTAGCCTTTGCGAACTGCACAGGCTATTTTGGGACGTCACTTCACGCACATGCATTAAGCTCCTTTTTCCCGCAACGCCGCTCATAAAAAAATGTATGGTGTCGACGAAGACGACGACGAAAATGACAATGGTACTGTACAATTGAAACTGCTGCAGATTATGATGTTAGTGAAAAAGTTTTCTAGTTTCGTCGCATATTTATTATTTACACAGTAAGACCAAATATATAAGCCGAGTTCTTGCATAACTGGGCTTAATGAATATGCGTTAATTGTCGTCCCAGATTTTTCTGGACGGTCATCAAATACCATAAAAGCGGAAAGTGATGTCCCTGAATAGTCTGTACGAACATGTCTCTTTATTCAGTACCGCGTTTGAACACGTGCCGTTGTTTGTTAATGCGTTGCAGACGGCAACAACTACATCTTTCCTAGCGGAGTTCCGGTCGAGTGGGAGACCCACGGGGGCGAGGACGTGGCTATATACGCACAGGGGCCCATGGCTCACCTGTTTTATGGAGTCCAGGTAGGAATCCTAAGAATGAAGTCCGATTGTAAGCACTTTTAGAAACGGTAAGAATGCTGTTCAAAACGTTGCAATCGAAGCCAAGTTTTCGATACAAAAATATGAGAAGGATTTAATTATAAAAAATCTCGATGTATCATATATTCGTACGCGTTCTTTATACCGAATACCTCATTGAAACCAGTATGAGTATATATCGCTTTAAGCAAAGAGCAGATGCTTTTGTGTTAATTATAAACCGAACACCTCGCCATGCTTCCTATCGTAGTGTTTTTTTGTAAACATTCAGCATTTTTGGTACCTGTATATGATTTAACATCACCAATTTCAGGAACAAAACTACATCGCTCACGTGATGGCATACTCGGCATGCATTGGTCCGTACACCACATCATGTGATCACGGCCAACCAATAGAATGCACCAGCGGCTGTGAACACGTTTCTCTTCACATATATGCGTTTATTGCTCTATTGTTTGTTTCGTTGGTGTAATTGTGACTTCTAACCTTTCCTCTTTTTTGAACGACATGTATTACTCACATATTTTAGCGAATAGTAGCACTTTTAACCAGATAAATAAGTTGTCATCGAAACTTTCATCCCGATTACATAAATCTCAAAGCTTCAAATAGCAATTTATGTTTAAACTCAAAGAATGTTTTTACATAGAAGCACGTCCTTAAAAAGGTGGTTTGAACCCTTCATTAACCCATTTATGCCTAACGTCTTGAAAAAAGGCCTTTGCAAACAGCGTAGACCCAGATAAGACGCCGCATGATAGGAATTTCTGTAAGAAATATTCTAAATATAGAAATAAATATACATGACATCCCTAATTTTGGAAATAAATTGATCCAATTCTGAAGGATGGGAGAGTCCACTAGGCTTAAATGGGCTAACTACTTGATGAATCGAGCCCAAAACAATTACAGTTGATGGCCTGATTGTGTACTTGATCGTTAAGAAAGTAATTTTTACTTCAAAGAATTTTGTGAAATCTATATGGGTCATAAACTTAAACATTGTATAACTAAGTGTGAAGATGTTTGTATAAACAAGATTTTGTGTGACCAGTTTTGTCAGAGTTATGGTCCTTAATGTGAAGATAATCAAGAACATATTTTGGCTGCGACAAGGTTCGACAGACTTTTGGTCCTGTGTCGGGTTTCCCACTATAGAATTAGAAGTTGAAATGCTGCGATCATTGAATTGACAGGAATTTCAGCTGCGAAAGGTTTTGGAAGTTATATGACCAATTGTATGTTTTCCCGATGTGTGTTGTTGGCGTATCAAAATCATGGCACATGTCTTGTTTCGTTATGAAACTATATATAAATGATTTTAACCGAATGAATCTCAGACAAATAAATTTAAGGATGATAATTTTGTTATTCATCCTTAAATATTATTGGTAAATACCCCCATATGTATTTTGTAAATACTGCCATATGGCAATACTTTTACGTCATGGTTGTTTTATCGGGATCTCCATGAAAATATAAGGTTTTGTAAACAGATTGCAAGTTATGACAATATAAGTTTAAGTAATAAATTGCAATTGAAAATGTACATTATTACATGTTAAAACACTCATGACTAACAAATACATTGAGACTAGTGTTCTATATGTGGATAATCATATAAATGAGCCGTACTGTGTAAAAAGGGGTTTAATGCATGTGCGTAAAGTGTTATCCCACATTAGCATGTGCAGTACGCACAGGCTAATCAGGGACAACACTCCGCCTTAACTGGATTTTTGCTAAGAATAGACGTGCTTTAAACGAAAAATATCATAATAGCGGAAAGTGTCGTCCCTGAATAGCCTGTGCGGACTGCACATGCTAATCTGGAACGACACTTAACACACATGCATTTAAGCCCCTTTTCACCGGAAAAGGTTCAAATGTATACAATTACAATTTGCTTGTTATTCGTTTCATTTTAAATGTTAAATGATGCAGCAATTTAATCAATAGTTCAATACTGAAGGGCTTTAAGGAATTTTAAAGAGAAGATTTGTACCTCGAAGACAACTGTTTCAAATTCAAGCGAAGGATCTTTTAAATTTGAATTTATTTCTTTATTTTTATGTCCCCCACTATAGTAGTGGGGGACATATTGCTTTTGCCCTGTCTGTTGGTTGGTCTGTTTGCGCCAACTTTAACATTTTGCAATAACTTTTGCTATATTGAATATAGCAACTTGATATTTGGCATGCATGTGTATCTCATGGAGCTGCACATTTTGAGTGGTGAAAGGTCAAGGTCAAGGTCATCCTTTAAGGTCAGAGGTCAAATATATGTGGCCCAAATCGCTTATTTTATGAATACTTTTGCAATATTGAAGATAGCAACTTGATATTTGGCATGCATGTGTATCTCATGGAGCTGCACATTTTGAGTGGTGAAAGGTTAAGGTCAAGGTCATCCTTCAAGGTCAGAGGTCAAATATATGTGGCCAAAATCGCTTATTTTATGAATACTTTTGCAATATTGAAGATAGCAACTTGATATTTGGCATGCATGTGAACCTCATGGAGCTGCACATTTTGAGTGGTGAAAGGTCAAGGTCAAGGTCATCCTTCAAGGTCAAATATATGGGTCAAAATTGCTCATGTAATGTCACTTCCGCAATATTGAAGCTAGCAATTTTATATTTGAAATGCATGTGTATCTCATGGAGCTGCACATTTTGAGTGGTGAAGGGTCAAGGTCAAGGTCATCCTTCAAGGTCAAACGTCATATAGGGGGATATTGTGTTTCACAAACACATCTTGTTTAATCCAAGATTATTTTAATCATTACAGTTTTTGCAGAACATGCATTTACTGACATGTTCCGAACAACCGAGAGTGTTAAACTATACGACATACATGCATAGACAACTTAATAAGCATTTGAAATGAAGTAGAAATTAGTGCACATTTTTACAAACCTTTTTTTTTGTTTAAACAAGACACTTTGGTAGTATTATATTTTTTCAATGTAGTAAATAATAAAGATTAATTTAAAACAGTCGGTTGGGTTATTATATGACTTATTGATGTTATGTGGCTTTTTTAGGGTCGTGCTCTGTGATAAGGAGGTTTAATGCATGTGCGTAAAGTATCGTCCCAGATTGGACTGCACAGGCTAATCAGGAACGACACTTTCCGCTTCTATGATATGTTTCGTTTAAAGAAAGTCTCTTCATGGCTAAAATCCAAGTAATGCGGAGATTGTCGGCCCTTATTAGCCTGCACCGTCTAATCTGGGATGACACTTTACGTACATGCAACAGTCTAATCTGGGATGACACTTTACGTACATGCAACAGTCTAATCTGGGATGACACTTTACGTACATGCATTAAACCCCATTTTCACAGAGCGATACTCATTTGTTTTAATTAATGATGAAGCCTTTGAATACAATAGATCAGTTGTTAACATTTACCCATGTATGCATAGCGTCTAGAAAAAATGCCTTGGCAAACATCGTAGACCCAGATGAGACGCCGCATAATGCGGCATCTCATCAGGGTCTGCGCTGTTTGCTTAAAGGAATTTCTGTAAGAAATATTTTAAATATAGAAATAAATATACTAGACATCCCCAATTTTGGAAATACATTTTGTAAATTGATCCAATTTAGAAGGATGGGAGAGTCCACCAGGCATAAATGGGTTAAAATGTCCTTACACGTGAACGCGTTGGGTAGATCAGACCACTTGCCATGTGTTGCTTAAGTACAAAGAAGAAATACAATCTATCGAATTATTTAAAGTATGTTTTATTTAAACGACGCCAAAATTAGTCACGTTTCAGTTTCAATGCAGTATTTAAGACTTTAAGACATGCATTTACATGATAACATTTTATATTCATTTGAAAAACGGACCATGTAAAATAATAAAAATTAGAGTCGATTTGAGTTTCATCACTGAACTATTAGATTTAGTTCATTGGGATGTATGTATTAATAGAAAGATTTTGCTTCATTATATATATCTACTTGTCGTGGAAATGCATGTGGTAATAAACAATATTCTGATATGTTTTTAAGATGTACACTTGGAGACTTTTCTAACACAACACGTATTTAAATCAATATAGCTCCCTTAATTTAGAGCGGATTGTGTTGAAATTGGGACTCAAACTAATTCAACACATATCTTATATTTCATGTAAATTTAATTGAAATTGATCAATATTTGAATATCAAACATAACAAATAAAAAATCACTTAAAAAGTAAAATTCACAAAATCGTACATCGTAAAATAAGAATGTGAAAAGTAAAACGCATTAACTTACACGTCTTAATGACCGACCGGCGTACAACATAGCGGTCATGAATATTCATACGAGCCATATTGTTTTTCTAATTAATATTATGTTTCCTGGTGTAAACACCCTCCGAGAATGATAAAATTCAAATTAAATTGGAGTTATATAGCGTTGTACAACACTTAGTGACTTTTCGAACGCAGCATTTTTTCAATCTTAAATATCTCAGTTGGGAGTATTTTTTTATATTCAAAGTTGTACATGTGGTCATTTGACGAGAGTATGTGAAAGCAAACGATAAAATCATTCATCCGTGACGATCGGATGCTTCAGCAAGTAGGGAACCTTAAGTAAAGAACTTCAAATAAAATTAGAATCATATAGAGTTTCACCATTTTCACGTGCAAACAAATTTAAACTACACCAAGCAAAAGCGCCCGATTTTCACGGATAAATGATGTTATCGTTATCTTGCACAGAGTACAGTCGAATGATCACGTGTACTTTTTAAAATCAAAATCTGAACTCATTACTGATATATTCAAGTTTCTAAAGTGTTGCGTTACAAAGGTCTCCAAGTGTACACACCATTTTTTTCATTCATGCTAATCTGTGACAACACTTTCCGTATGAACTGGATTTTGCTAAGAACAGACTTCGTTGAAACGAAAAAAGCGGAATGTGTCATGATCATGCTTTATACACATGCATTAAGCCCAGTTATCCCAGAGCGAGGATGAAATCTTTCCGTGTACCTCTCCAGAGAAAATTGTGGAATTTACATTAATAGTGATTGGTTTAGGCTTTTTGGCTTGAATTGTTTGAACGCTAAGAGGAAACAAAGCGCCTTATATTCAAAATACATATTGAACAGATATTATCCGTTAAAATAATATTCGACTAGCAAGCACTTGACATCGCAGCTCTCAATAAATCGCTTCAAAATAAACTTTTATCAGCAAGTGGTGAGTATAATGAATGCAATCTAACGCAGACTTTAGTATGGATGCTCTTCAAGTGCACAATAAGAATTGTACACAGCATGTGATTTTTATATGTTCCATCCCATCGCTCAACTTTCTTGTTCTGTATTCGTATCCATAATGGTCGATATTTATGACAAGCAGCGCAATAGCTGAACATGTTATCTTTGAATAGTAAATGAAACATTTTTCAATTTATTCTCCCTAGCTTTATGATGCTAATGGATTGCGCTCTTGCGGTACAAGCATGCGCACTACACTGTGATGTTGAATTAATTCTTAATAATTGAAAATGGATGTCATTCTATCGTGTTAATGTGTTTCATCAACTGTAACCTTGGATTGGAAATGATATTGACGTCAACAAAAGCTCATATATTCCAATATTTGCTCCAAAGCGGATAGGAGAGGCGTCACGATCAGGACTATCTGAAACAACTATCGGCATTTAGGTCCGAACAGGACCATTGTGTTTGAAAGGTAATAGGTTTCATACATTTCTGGATGTTTCCGCTTTCTGTTTAGTTAAATTACATTAATGAACCAGAATAAATTGTTGCATTATTAGAATACGCTACATGCACGTGTGCTTTAATATTGAAACATTTAGCCAAAATAGCGTTCATATTTCAGCATTCTTTTCAGCTGTTTCGTTACCGGATAAAGCATATCTAACCAATCTCAGTATTTTCAGACAATTCATAATAATATTATTCTATGTATTGGATTTCTGGAACTCTATATGACACTTTGATGTTTGTATCTGCCGTATGGTCGATATTGAATAACTGGGACGGCAATATGGATTTATTTATGAACTTTTAGAAATTAAGGTAGATGCTTTTGTTCAAATAGAATAACCGATATAAGACACTTTTGCTTGTGAACTGTTCCTGTTCTTTTATTATTCCTCTTTTAAATTTCATGGCATTGATGATAAACTACTTTTGTTTAACAAATGTCGGCAAACATAATAACGATCAATTTATATATTCAGTTATTTGGTTAAAATGTTTACTTAATCCCTTAACTATGTTTTCTAGATTGCATCGGCAACGCTACTCTGTTTCAAATAGCCGTTACAATTTGACCAAAAGATAGTGCGACCTATGTTAATATAAAAAATATTCATTATACCCAATCTCCGTTCTACTCTCTGTATATTCGAAGCACTTCCGTTATAAGCCCGAATCGCCACGGGTCTTGGGGAGAACTCTTTAGCAACACGTTTTATGGGAAGCTGTCAATAATGCCTGGATTAAAAACATCATGAGTGATTTCTCCATATCTTTTTTCCTACAGGACATTGAATCTCACTGGTCGGCTAAGTTGGCTGAGATAGCCTGATGGTGTTGTAAGCTATATCCGGCTATATTGGGTTTTACTCCGTAGTTCTGCGCAAGAATGCGGTGAGTTAAACAACAGAGGCAGTTATTGTTTTGCCAGTGTACATGTTGAAAATAATTTCATGTTATAACTAGGATAGTATTTCATCATAAATAATTACACTCTTATAGCTTTAAATACTTTGACCGTAAATCAAACACGTTGCTATAGATGCTATATGTTAGAATTATTGCACTAGAGTTTGATGTGATGTATTACAATATTGGATATATGTATTATGATATTTCGCGTTACTAAAATCGTTAGAAGCAAAACTTGACACATCACGTTGACTAAGTTTTACTTGTGTTATGCAGCTTAAAGGATTAATGTACAAGATTCATATCGATATTCCTGCATCTAACTCATAAATCTCTTACAAAAGTTCAATTTATTTTATTTAAATAGCATACAAAGACAAAAGATGTTTATGTTGATTATTACATGTTTTGTATACAGCAATTCGGTTTAATTGATTGTCACTTGTAATTTCTTCTGGACGTCAGAAAATGACGAATTTATAGGAGTCGAGTGAGTTAACCAGATAACCAAGTAATATAATAACTTTATTTCATGAAGAATTCACATAAAGAATAATTTCTTTTTTACAATGTGGTCCTCAGTAACATAACACAAGTATATATTTTGAAACATGCATACGAACATACAAGGGGAAAAAAGAACGACGATGATGATGATGACGATGATGATGATGATTATGATAATACAAAATATGCAATAATTATATGATACAAAAATACAAAATCAATCTTTCAAAAGTCAATCTTTCAAAATAAATCACATCAGACACATCACAACAAAGTATTAACATAAAAAAATGAGCATACATGCATATCAATGATTTGTTTGTAGGTATTCTTTAAAATTTATTTTGAATATAGTATTCGAAGACACTTGTCGGATGCTTATTGGAATTAAATTCAAAACTGCTCGTGCACGAAACAAAAACGTTCGTTTTCCATAATTTGTTTTAAACGGAATAGATGATATATCATTGTGGGTGATGGATCTAAGAGCGTACACATAGTTTTTTGAGATATGAATAACATTAGTCAAATAAGAGGGCATTGCGCCTATTACAAACTTATGAACAATAGATAACCAACCAAGTTCTTTGAATAAGGGAGCTGAAGGAGTTGAATATGGTTTATTCTGTACTATTTTAGCAGCTCGTTTTTGCATCGAATGTATTTTACGTAAGTGTGACTTTGTTGCTGAACACCATAATGCGCAACAATAATCCATAGTGGTTAATATCTATGAATTGTAAAATAGTTTCTTTGTTTCCTAGTTAATAAAAGAGTTAATTCGATTTAATAAGGCCAGTTTAAAGCTAAGTTTACGACATACACTGTTTATGTGCGATTGTCATGTAAGATGCTCATCAATCGTAACTCCAAGTAAATTAAATCGATTAGTTCAAGGATAATGCCATTAATATTACGTCTAAGATTGTCGATAGAACTACGAGCTTTTGAAAAAATCATACATTTAGTTTTGTTTGGATGAATTGACATGTTATTAAAAGAACACCATGTTGCTATACTGTCCAAATCGTTTTGCAAATTTAATTGTATACATGTATTTTGAATGTTATAATCCGATACGTGTAATGTCGAATTGTCAGCGTAACGATCAATTGTTGAGTTTCTAACGAAGTATGGAATGTCATAAATGTAAATAAGAAATAAAATACTGTGAAATCATTTATTTTCGCCAGCACGAAATTTCGTCATTTTTACAAAAATGACGTTTTCGTCAGCACTTAAATTCGCCAGTTCCTGACTTTGCTTCAGTCAATATCCGATTTGTTTGTCCGAAATATATCGCGTTTGCGAAAAATCGTAGTGGGGAAAGAGGGAGGACACTTGAGAGTCACTTGCAGGAGGTGGGGCCTGTTTGTCACATGTCAATATACTAGTCTTTTGTTATCAGGTGATCAGTAATTTGCCCCCATTAGTGTATCATTATTATGATTTGCGGATTAGCCAGTTGCAAATTGGTCCTATTGATTTATTATCATGGCCACACTAATAACAATCTTACCTTTATCTTTAGAGAAGGTGCGAAGATTAATGGTTAAAATTAGTGTTAGCAAATTATTTGGTCAGTTCAATAAAGTTTCAAGAGTTTTGCATCGTAAATATTTGATCACTTTAAGTACAATAATTTTCGGAAGTGTAAAATTAACAGTGCATTATGGGACAGAGGTTTCATAGGGCAAAGTTCAGATTTAATTGTTACAACCAATGGACAATTGAGTTTAAATTAGATTGAATGCAATATGATACAAAGCAATGTTTTATTGCGTCATACTCAGTCATTCGAAACACGTGCTTTCTGGATTTTCTGGAAATCGCGCAAAAATAAAAGTGAATTCAGAGGCGTATTTAGGTGGGGGGCTAGGGGGCTAAAGCCCCCCCCCCCCCCCAAGCTGGCTGGCTAGACACGATTTTAAATAAAAATGAGCCCCTTACAGTTTCAATCCACTTGTGTATTTCCTGTCATATGTCCCTAATTAAGCCATAAACAGCTGTCGATTTGTGTGATTAGCCCCCAGGCATGTGTACAGACGATCTAACCTTCGTCAGCTAAAGTGCACGGTTCATTGACTGTAAGTAATAAACTGCGCTATTTGATTGGCTGAAGAAGATACATTCAACTAATGAAATTCATCCATACATTTAGCTATAGATAAATGTTTACAAATGGCTGCCGCATGAGACTTGTGAAAAACAATATTTCAATTTGTAGCAATTAAAGAGTTTAGACGAACGCAATGGACAATCATAATTATTTTTTCGGTAATATCTTTGATGAATTTAATTGGTATTAGCTCTTTAGAGTGATAATCCTTTTGAGTAACAAGTTATTGCCAGTGAAATTCAACTGCACACTTAAAGAATGCCAATTTTTATTTTTTATTTTTTTACAAATCGGGCTAACTGCTTTAATGTTCATCCAAAATTCAATTTTTGAAAACAATTTCCCTACGTTGGATGAAACTAATAGTCATGATTTCTAATTTCTCTTTACCTGTTACAATTGTTTGAAACATGTATCGTAAAACTTGTAAAAGATATCAATGATTAAAAAGATCGATAGCTAATAAAACGAAGCACAAGCTATTTTTACACCTGTATTGTAGTTAAACGCCAACAACCAAACACAAATCAAAATGTTCTGTATTTATTTGTAATCAATGCGGAGAATGTATACGGTAAGTATATACATCACCATCTTTTAATTGTGTTTATTGTCTTTGATCCGGATCTAATTCGGTGCGTGGAGGCTGTAACAACACTGAAAAACACAATACACACAATGGGTAATAAAGTAGGCCAGGTATAGAGCAAAAGCCAGAAATAACGCATTTACATTTAAATATTTGAATACGCATAAAGCATGAGAAACCATGAAGAGTTGTCATAACAGTTATTCTTTGATTACACCAGAGACAGTTCCGTCAACGCACAACAAGTAACACTTTGATTCTTTAAAGACAAATGCTCGAACACGTTTCAGTGACCATTCGGATACATAAAGAACAGGCTCGAGAATGCACGAGGAAGAGGTGATGAATTCGGAGACTGGTATGAATACACGTGATGAGGTTGTGAGCAAATCACAGACCAATGCTGATAGTATCGTTGACAGTTTGCCTTGTGAAGATGGCCATGACGACTTACCGCATACCAATCCTAACAGGAATGTACCTTCAACGTCGTCCCAGGTATGAAATTCCTTATTATTTTTACTTTAAATTGGTTACATGTCAAGTGTTAAGGCAAAGAGAAATGAACACTCAATCCAGTTTGTTATCGTACAGTAAATTTAATAGTTTAGTCTTATAATATGCACCTCGCAATAATGTATGCTAGAGAGTGCGGTGTTTGAAGAAAGAATTGAAGAGGTGGTGGGTGCTGCACTGCAACATCGATATCGCAAAAATCTCTATTGTTTATTATAAACTAACATGTAACAATCGAATGTATTAAGGACATATTCACACGTTCCTCTTTAAGCAACTAACAACATTGGGGCTATATTATGCAAAAATGTGTCTCATGCCATATGCGGCTAACGTAGCTTTAAACCAGTCTTCACACAATCGCGCACTCTGCTAAGGAACAATGCAGTCCGCTATAAAATCGCGCAAAGTTTCCTGGTCTCATTTGCATAAATGGTAGCGCCGGAAAAGCCTGTCCGAATGCACAGCAAGGTCTGGAGCTGGTTGCATCAGGCATTAGACCCATTTTTGCATGACGCGGGTCGTTTCAAGATATCTCGATAATTCTTATTGATTAGAAATACAAGCCCACCAAACAAACACAAACAAAACATCAAATATTTGACGAAGCTAATAACGTAATAAAGACCAGACAAACGACTCGAAAACCAATGTTTGAACTGCGTGAAAAAAGCGTCAAGTATGAAGTATCCGAAGGCAGCTATAAATGAAATGTGAGTTGTTCAGTGATAATTTATTGCGATTGTGAGGTATGAATTTGTTAGCGGAAAAAACTTTAAACAATTATCTAATGTATCCGACTCTTTTGGCTATATTAACTGTTGATGTATTGGGAAATATGTGACGATGCGATTGCGAAAAAAAGTTTGCCAGAACTACTTTTAAGAAACATGAAACTTATAGGGTCATTTTTTTCCAAGTGGTGAATTGGAAATCTTCAAAAGGTTTATTATTATCTGTTAATTCAATAAAAAAAGAAAATTGTATCAAAACGAGAGGATTAACGTAAAGCGTTTGCTGACACAGAAACATCTACTTTTTGGTTACCGGTATAAGGTAACACGAGCTGAACATGAAGAAATTGTACAGACTTTGAACATCACACGCTGAGAAAAAGTTAACATTGGTGCTGTCTTCGTTGACATTGCTGATACAAGTTCCAGCACTGACACAAAGTAAATTTAGCGACTCATTATATTAAATTTTGAATGACTGACTGGTGAAGTGATTCGAGTAGTAGAGGTTTATAGCTAGAGGTCTTGTGAAATGGTGTTGGTCGATAAAATGTTGTAGAAACTTTCGTTTTTCGCACCTTATTTAACAACCCCATGAAGCTGAAATTAAGTCTATCTGTGGCCAGAATATACTGAACTATGTTAATAAGTATTTTTTTTAATAAAAATATTAATTTCCCGTCCAGAGACTGAACGATAACCCAGCAATTCGCAGATGTCCTTACTCTTTACATTTGATTTCTGACTCTCGACCTTTGTGTTCACGGAAATATTAGTGTTTGCAATTTATTGCAACTTGTCGAATACGCATGGTCTATCGACCAACAATATGAAAAATCGCGTGTTATTCTGTGGATATTATATTAACAGGTAAATAAATTAAAATACTGTTGTTGTGAGGTGAATAATTCGTCAGTTTTATTTAAATATATATGAGCCGTGCTCTGTGAAATGGTGGTTTAGTGCATGTGCGTAAAGTTTCTTCCCAGATTAGCCTGTGCAGTCCGCACAGGCTAATTAGGGACGATACTTTCTGCAAAAACTTGATTTTTGCTAAGAAGAAACTTTATTGAAACGAAAAATATCGTAAAAGCGGAAAGTGTCGTCCCTGATTTGCCTGTGCTGACTTAAAACTTCTTTCAAATTATAATGACAGTGCTTATGAGAACATGTTCATGTACTATCATAACACAATAACAAAGTCATGATAATGATTATCATCATGTTCACCCTTGTATTAAAGTATGAAGCGCAACGTCACAATCAAAACATAAATTTGAATAGCAGAAACAACAATAATAATGTATGGCAAACACATACATTGAATATAAATTATTCAGGACAAATAACTCATCATTCCTTGTAAGAGGCTTTCAGATTTAGATTGAAAACATAATATTCACATGATTTTGTTTAAAGCGTTCCCTAACAATATTTTACTGATATCTGCTTTTATCCAGAGAGTTTACCCCATTTATGCCTAGCGTCTAGAAAAACGGCCTTGGCAAACAGCGTAGACCCAGATGAGACGCCGCAGGATGCGGCGTCTCATCAGGGTCTGCACTGTTTGCTTACAGGAATTTGTGTAAGAAATATTCTAAAAATAGAATTAAATATTCTATACATCCCTAATTTTGAAAATAAATTGATCCAGGTTAGAATGATGGGAGAATCCACAAGGCATAAATGGGTTAAGTAGGCTGCAATTTTAGAGGTTCAAGCTTGTTCACAAACTCCACGTTGTCATTAAAAAACAACAACTGATGTATGAATTATTGATTGACATGTACGTAACTGTCGTTTGAAAGCATCATTGGATATTAATAACCAATTTGCATGGCTAACAGAGTTGCAAACATTACCTGGCCATTAAGGGGCGTAATTTTCATATTGATCTGCAACATCAATGTGCGAATTTTCGATTGATAGAGAAGTAGTCAGGACCAGGGATGTGTTAAGAATTTGTTTTAGTAATCTCATTATGCCTAAAGGAATCTGGGGGGGGGGGGGCATGTTTCCCTGGTAGACATTTTCACTTAGGAACGTCGTAGATGCATTTGGGAGGTTATTAAACACATTAGTTAATCTTTAAGTATAGTTTTACATGAAATACAATACAGAAAAATGTTACTTGTTTTTATACAGAAAGGAAAGTACAGCGTTTCAATTTGTCTTATCATCACGTCGTGCGTAAGATTGTATCGGTAAACACAGAAATGCCGCTGAGACAAGCGAGATCAACACAATCGGAATCTATACTAGTCGTTGTCACGTCCTTTCGATGTTACTGCATCATTTAATTTAAAATGTACGATCAGGGAGTTGCATATAGTCCATGAAAATAAAACTATATTTCGTCACTGAAATAACAAATAAAAGGGGTTTTGTCCATTTTCGGCAAATAATAGTGGTAAATAGTGTTGGTTAAAACCCGTAAATGTACTTAAAGAATGACGTGTGTGCTCCCCAATGTTTACGGCCATATGGATAGCATGGTAAATTACCTGAAACGAATTCATGGTACAATAACGTGAACCGAATTCATGGTACAATAGCGTGAAATGAAGGTAACAAAAGTTGCGTAATGTTATCCCTTTACCACTTAGATACGTATGTTGACGCATCTGTGGTTCCTTAGAAAGTTTAATCTAATTAAAGACCTTTCTTACTAGATAACAGTATTAAACGCTGCATTTCAAACCCTTAGATACTGATGAGTAGCAAACAGCATACAACCTGAACAGACTACGGGTTACTCGTAGGCTGTTGTGGATTTATTCTGTTTGCACTTAGTTATTTTTACTTCGCTTCATATGGGGAAAGGGTTATTTTAAGGTCAAATATTTTGAATGTTTATTCCATTTATGAGTCCAACGACATATCGTTATTACATATACCATTTACATTAAAATATGAAAAAATAAGTTCTGATATAGAATTATATAATGTACATTTCAATTATATTTTAGCAATGCTTCTGTCTGATTATGAACACAAAATAAGGTTTATTTGTTGTACACGTGTAACGTTTAGTCAGTCATTTAGGTATTCTTCTTTATATATTTTATTAGAAACATGTATATTGTTAAGTCTTCAATAAACCTTTGTAGGCCTGATGTACAGGACGAGTTCAAATAGTTTAACGCATTTTTGCCTAACGTCTAGAAAAAAGGCATTGGCAAACAGCGTAGACCCAGATGAGACGCCGCACGATGCGGCGTCTCATCAGGGTCTGCGATGTTTGCTTAAAGGAATGTCTGTAAGAAATGTTCTAAATATAGAAATAAATATACTAGACATCCCTAATTTTGGAAATAAATTGATCAAATTTAGAAGGATGGGAGAGTCCAATAGGCATAAATGGGTTAATAATCTACGACATCCTCGGTTGGCTTGTTAAATTACACATTAATAACAAGTACTGTTTTCACTAACGAGACATGCATATTATATGCTTTGTTTGATAAATGATAAATGAAAAATCCACTCAAGAGACAACCATAAATAGCTGTTGCGGAAATTAAAACGGAATATTGGTTTTGTCAGGGGCTCAATAAAGACGAAAGAAGTATAAACACAGATAGTTCTAGTTTTATCAATAATATAAAAACAATCGTAAATTATTTGTATCATGTTTATAGGAAATAAATTGCAATTTGTTTGAGAGTTTGTACCATTATCGCCAATAAATACGTAAGTCGCTTAGCTGGTTGTTATGTCAAAAGATCAACAATATCAATATGGTTATCAAGATTCCGACATTGAATTTCTATGTTAAAGCTTTTAAAGACAAGACGCGATCATTCAATATTTAGCATAAAACGTCACCTTTAAACGATCGAAGCTGGCAGCTGTCAACACACACACCTTTTGACGAATTCATTGTTGATTTCCTTTCGCGTAGTAGATAGCAAATATTTCTTCTCTAAAAGGTTGTTTTAACATTGAAAAGAAAAGCATTTCAATGCGGGTAAGAAGTTTGGATACAGATAAAATACAAATATACCGGTATCAGAGAATTTAAGCACAAACTTTCGTGTTGAACTTTACGCATCAGTTGCAGGCAATTTTTATATATGGCATTGTGAGCGCATCATCATCATCATTATCATCATCATCATCATCATCATCATCATCATCATCATCATCATCATCATCATCATCATCATCATCATCATAAACATCATCATCATCATCATCATCATCATCATCATCATCATCATCATCATCATCATCATCATCATCATCATCATCATCATCACCACCACCACCACCACCATCATCATCATCATCATCATCATCATCATCATTATCACCACCTCTATAATTATCATCTCTACATTCATCACAATCAACATGGACAACAACAATATTGATAATACCAAAATTAATACTGATTAATTTCTTTTTTAGTCGAAAACACTGTTCAGGAATATAGTCCAAAAGCATTTTGTAAAGAGCCGCCTTTACTATCTCGTGGGGGACTTCCTGTCATCCGTAGAAGATGAAAAACAAGCAAGTCTAGATCTTCTAGACACCTTTCAAAAAGCGCGAAAATCAACTCGTGACGTTATCGAAGCGACTGTTGACGTAAAGGAGGCGCGACGGAAACTTAAACGTCGACGGAAGGCTTCAAACATTTCTCTAGCAGACAGGATTTCTCTGGCACGTAGAAAGTCAATATCCATCGAGAAATTGTCTCAAGATGATGAACAATGTGTAGAGAATGATGTTGTGGTGGGTATTCTAGACCTAACTCTAAATGAGAAACAATATCCGGATGAAGCCAACAAATCCGACGATTCTGATCAAGCCCATGAAAAACAACCTAAGAAACTATCTAAAAGAGGTCGAAAATACATTTATTCGGAAACGAATGAGGTAACTATACGACCTCACTCTGTCAACAATTTTAATGAACACAAAGACGAAATAAATCAAGGAACAAAAAGACGCAGATCGAAAAGCTTACCAGCTGGTACGCATGAAAAAATCTGCGCCATATTGCAGAGAGATGTCGATGAAAAGAAATATGAAATTGAAAAGCTAGTTCTGAATTCTATACTCAGACTAGCGGACGACAAGATGGAGTCGATAAGTATGTCAAGTCGGCACGGTGGCCTAATCAATGAAGAAAGTGACACATTAAACGAAAATCACGTCGATTGTTACAAAACTGTTTTCGATACAAGTGAGGGCATTAACAAAATGGCAACTGTAGAGATTCTGACCTCGTCATCTGATAGTGAGGAAAGTGGTGATGATATCTCTGTCGTCGGATACGACGAGAGGCGTTTTTCTGATTCCTCGGATTCCTCGGATAAAAGTGACCGCAGTGCTAAAGAAGACTACGAAAAACATGTACGCGAAATGCAAGATCATACAACGTGCATTGTAGTAGAAGATGATGAACACGAAGTCGATGATGGTGCAGATAATACTAATGATAGTTATAGCGATGACGAAGATTTTGAATTTAAGCAACTTAACGACCCCAAGGTGTATATATCGACATCAGAATATCGCAACAGTAAACCTGTGTTGATGCTTAAGCCCACACTTGATGCAATTGCAGAAACCTCTCACGAATCTTTCAATACGTTGTCACATTCTGACGGGCGACACAGCCAGACTAACAATGATATTGAGTTCGTCGCAAGTAGAAAAGTAAACAAAAGAACGCTTTCAAACACCGGTCATGAAGGTAAGCGGTTTTTGTCTACTAATACAGAAACAAACACAAGGAGAGTGAATGTTACCAAACCAAACACAACGACTAAATCTAACAGACGCCCGTATGACTCTGTACGTGATAGAAACACTAATCGTGTGGAACATAAAACTAAACATTTAATGAATAATTATGTTACACAAAATACGGGTCGCATAAAAACTCCAGACAAGAAGAAATGTATTTCAATAGATTTGCTGGGATTTTATGAGGAAACTAAGGAGTTACATACAGTTAATTCTAAACGCCGACACAAGCAGATAAGTACAGCAGTGAGTACTCAAAACGAGCAAATTGTAAAAGAAGACGTTAAAACACAAACTATGGCCAAACGGTCACCAAAACGGAAAAGAAAACTTACAAGGGCAAGAAAATACGACATGACACCGCTGCCGCCAAAAACGAAACCAGTACCGCTACCGGATTTGGAAACAATATACTTATTGAACAGAAGCAAAACTGAGCTCACTTCCTCTAGAAGTAGCACGTCCTCTCACGAGACGATGGAGTCCTTCAAACTTTTGAAAGAGAGAGCTACGGATAACAGGTACAGGCGCCCGGACTTCGTGCTTTGGACGCAGCTCGATCTAAGAAAGGATTTCCATAGCGAGTCGCATGCAAACGGTCGATTAGGGGTCTCGATGGAAAAAGGGAACGATAGGACGTCGCTCGTGGGTTACCACGTGGGAAGATTGCCCCTTAAGGAGGCTATCAAGGGAGTGAAGAGTACCTCTCATGTGCCAGAGTTCAGAGAGGTGCCGGATGTAAGTACATACAAGCAGCGATCTTCAATCGGATGATTATGTTTTTTTTCACACAATTATATGTTTTATTTGGGACTCTGATGAATACTAATACGATTTTAACGGTGTCTTGAAGGTCGATAGTCGAAATGAAAACATTTAGATTTTCAATCTTCATCATGATCCTGGCTTTTTTTAGCGACCAGGTTCAATCATTGTTTATATATTTAAATGCTCTTTGCGAAAAAACACATAACTTCATATGTCGATGCATGGTAGCAATCTATATCAAACGATAACTTTCACGCAAATGTGACTTCCAAATCTTATAATGTTACATTGAAAGTTCGTAAACTGTAACCATTATAAATGCATGTTGAAGAAAATTCTGCGTAATGAATACATTTGAAACTGCCGATTTAAAAAGGAATCGTTGAAACGATTTTCGTATTATGCGTTTTTTTCAGATTCACAAATTTTCGTTGTAGTTAATATATTTGTGAGTAAACAGTAATACCGAACATTAACCATGCTCTTAAGTATCCACGATTTGCATCTTTCGACGATTTAAAAACCTGAAAATTATAAAGTGTTGCAACGCGAAACGATTGAATAACTTGGAGAGTTTTGTTAATGTCGTTATATTTTGTGAAAGTACGAGGATTACAATATACAGTATACAAATCACTGATTGTATCAGAACGGATGACCGAGTGGTCTACAGTATACAAATCACTAATTGTATCAGAACGGATGACCGAGTGGTCTACAGTATACAAATCACTTATTGTATCAGAACGGATGACCGAGTGGTCTACAGTATACAAATCACGTATTGTATCAGAACGGATGACCGAGTGGTCTAATCGTTAGACTTTTACTCCAGGGGTCAGTGGTTCGAGCCCAGTTGAGTTTTTTTTTTCTTTAATTTTATTCTTGTTTTTTTTTTTTACTGGAGCTTTTAACGATGTCATGTTTACATTTATCAATATCTGTGAAAAGGTCCCTTTAAGGATGCAAGACGCTAGAAACACATGCTAATTTGACCTATTTTATTGAACATTATCCTTAAACCCAACCCTATTTTCATATGTTTTTCTAAAGGTTTAAAGTTGCTCGTATATATAACATTAATATTATCATGTTATAGTATATGGAAAATCTTTTTTAAATTTTAATTGGAGCCAATGTGTGAACAGTCCCATTAAAGACGCCTCCACGGAACAATCGATTTGATGTATAAATCTACATAATTTAATATACCATTGATCCACTGTAACGAATGGCTCCATTGTCAGTGAAACACCCAATGTCAGAACTCAATAAATTAACACTGGTGAAAAGAAACTATTGAAATCAATACTAACCGAAGTGTATCACGGAAAGTCTATACGTTACTTAAGCTGCTACATACATCAGCTCAGAATATGATAATTAATGTCACAAGGCGAGAAATTTTGCGACCAGTCCAGGACTCGAACCAGGGACACCTCGCTCTTAGGGCGAGGGCAAATGCTCTTACCAATGAGCTAAGCGAGCTACGACACAATCTCTCCCCTAACTCGACCAAGTTCATGCCGAGACATTACGTCATAACACATGTGTTGATATACATGCACATATTTTCAAACAAATGAATGAGTTATTAAATCAGTCACGAAAGCGATCAATACTTAATTATTAAATTATTTAATTAACGAATCAACCCATTTGTAGGTCTTTCTGTCCGCGCGTCCGTCGCTCGGTTAGTCAGTAATTTAAATTCATTAAAACAAATCCGTGGCCAAAAAGTGTAACTGACATACATGTTATCAATAAACCATCAAGCTAGTACTAAATACTCTATGGAATCGGTTATACCATATGAGTCGTGTTCTGAGAAAACTGGGCATAATGCATGTGCTTAAAGTGTCGTCCGCACAGGCTAATCAGGGACGTCACTTTCCGCTTTTATGGTATTTTTAGTTTCAAGGAAGTCCATCCTTACCGAAAATCAAGTTTAGGCGGAAAGTGTCGTCCCTGATTAGCCTGTGCGGACTACACAGGCTAATCTGGGACGACACTTTTCGCACATGCATCAAGCCCAGTTTTCTCAGAACAAGGCTCATATTATTACAAGTAGAATGGCTTTTCTCTGCAGCGGACCCCCAGATCATCGCGAGTAGAACAGATCTACGTGGATCTACAGCGGGAGCGGCGGGTGACTGGCGGAGGCGAGTACCGGAAGTTGACCGCATCAGCCAGAGAGGATAGCTGGTTCTAATCAATCGGATCAATCTTTTTCTTGCCGAGTAACAACTCAAATAACTATAATTATCTGTGATCAACTTGGTGAGTTTTTGTACTAATAAAAACGTTTAAGTGTGTTACGGTAGTACCGTGGTAATGAAAACGACAAATGCAAACGAACGGGAGCAATTAAACGCAATCTATACGGTTTTATAGAAAGCTTATCTACTTTCTCTGCTAATTGTGAAATGGTGAAATCTGCTTTTATTACTTGTTTAATTTTGTTCAATTGTTGTTGCAATATGTTAGTAATTTCATCAAATCGCTTTTAAGTGTAACCTTTTGTTTTAGTTGTAATCAGTATGTGAACACGTGCATGATCTAGAATGTAAATAGTCTTTAAGAATATTTTTTGGGAAAGCACAATTTCTGTGTGCACCAAACACATGATGGTGATTAATTTGCACTGATTATTTGCTTAAGTGTATGTTTAATTTAAAGTGATTTGTTCAATAAATTCGATACTTTACGTTAAATCAATCTTTTGTTTAAGTTCTCTCGACATATGCTGAACATGTGAGACAAGTTTATAAAAATAGTCCGATGAATGATTAAGTTGCAATACCTACAAAAAATATCAGTATTACTTTGACCTTTGACGTCCAAGTTTTACCTTGACCTTGGAACCGTTGACATGGGGCACGCCTTCATTGTGGGTATCTTTTATAAATAATTGCAATAATCCAACTCCTAGCTATTGACCATCCGGGTCGCTGGGATTTGCAACTGGTTACGGGTTTTTTCATAGAAGGGTGCCGCCCGGAATCCAGGCGGTACTTTAATCGGTAAAATTAGCGACATAAACTGTAAGATAGAACCAATCGTCAAGTGAAAACTCCGGCTTTCGGTTTTGAACGGTTTGTGTGTCAAATTTTTGCTTTGAGTATTTCTCCACAAATGATCATTTATTGATATCGATGATGACAGGTATTGTGTTTGTTACGATGTATTAGGTTGATTGAACTCGATTTTATAGACATACGTGAGACATATTTTTTACATGGAATTTCGTTTCATCAAGAAGAACTATGAGTTGTACGTATGTCCTCATAAAAGCTCAGAGCATTCATGAAGCACTACCTTTTTAAGATGGTTCGTAAATGACGGAAAATATGTTCCGGCAAATTGTATTTTGCCTGAATCTGACCTTTGACGACTTAACTAAGAGCTTGCCCTTGATTAGTGGTACATTTGTATTGGTATTGCACGCAACACACTTTGGGAATTATTGGTAAATTTTATGCTGCGTTATGGATGATTCGGTTGCAGCCCGAATTAGTTGTATTTTCCAATATTTTACACACAAAGCGAGCAAAAACCATTTATATTTTAAGCAATATGTAACAAACGCTTCAAAAGCATTATGACCAAATGCCATTTTACAGCTTCTTAAAATAAATTATATTGAACTATAATTACATACAGCAACGGTAATTGTTTTACATTGTGTGACTAAGTTTTCTGCGACAGAAAATGTTTATGACATAAATGCTGTTTGGAGGAATATCGTCATCCGGGCGGATATTTTAAGTGTCGTCCAGTCAACATGTGCTTTGATTATAATTTATTAAGCACACTAGCACAAAATATAGCGAAAACACTTGTAACTATTACCAAATTTCGCTGTTTTCTTTTTCAAATATCGACTGCATAGTGGTTAGGAACGTGTCATGGATAAAATAAATTCAATCAACAACGCTGTGAATGGTATTTATTGTAGGATATAGTCAACAATATTAGAATAATTCATCAGGGGAGGCCACTGTAAAGAATTTAATTAAAATTTAATTAACGAAGTTCTTTCCCTTGTAACACAACAGGAAGAGAGCGAAGACGCATGTCTACTATGCTGGGCTTCAGAAATGTATACATTGCAATCAAATGTGATAACGTCAAAAAAAGAGAACACGTTCGTAACGTGATTCTAGTGAATGTTTTATTGGTTAAAAAGATGGCACAAGCATTATTATTTGAAAAGCATTTCTCCGGAAATACATGTACGCTAAATCCGGTAACCGACGCATTAACTTTCCGATAAACAGCTTAAATGTAATATAGTACCTGTTATCTATTTAATTAACACATAATCATCTTATTTACACCTACTGGAATATCAATATACAAATAAACGTGTAATTATTAATTGGTATTACTTTATTTATTCAAAAGAAAACAACAACAATGTATTATCATATAACAAAACATATCGGCGCCCGCTATTTCATACAATGTCACTAGCATGGCATTGCGTGATTCACGTACACAATGCATTTGTTTCTGGTCATCTTCGCGGGTTGGCAAAAACGGCGCCTTGAGTTACCCCGTTGATGAAGCAAAAGGCTAGCTGAATCAATCGATCAAAGTGCGTTTAATTCCTTGAGTTCCCGCGATGGTTTAAGTCCTTGAGTTCCCGCGATGGTTTAAGTCCTTGAGTTCCCGCGATGGTTTAAGTCCTTGAGTTCCCGCGATGGTTTAAGTCCTTGAGTTCCCGCGATGGTTTAAGTCCTTGAGTTCCCGCGATGGTTTAAGTCCTTGAGTTCCCGCGATGGTTTAAGTCCTTGAGTTCCCGCGATGGTTTAAGTCCTTGAGTTCCCGCGATGGTTTAAGTCCTTGAGTTCCCGCGATGGTTTAAGTCCTTGAGTTCCCGCGATGGTTTAAGTCCGTTCCCGCGATGGTTTAAGTCCTTGAGTTCCCGCGATGGTTTAAGTCCTTGAGTTCCCGCGATGGTTTAAGTCCGTTCACGCGATGGTTTAAGTCCGTTCCCGCGATGGTTTAAGTCCTTGAGTTCCCGCGATGGTTTAAGTCCTTGAGTTCCCGCGATGGTTTAAGTCCTTGAGTTCCCGCGATGGTTTAAGTCCGTTCCCGCGATGGTTTAAGTCCGTTCCCGCGATGGTTTAAGTCCGTTCCCGCGATGGTTTAAGTCCGTTCCAAGACCAGTTGTTCGATTGAGTCTCGTTCTGGTGAGTCTGCGTTTAATGCATGTGCGCAAAACGTCGTCCCAGATTAGCCTGTGTTGTCCGCACAGGCTAATTAGGGGCGACACTTTCCGCCCTAACTGGATAATCGCTTATAAGGAACTGGTTTTAAACGAAGAATACCATAAAACCGAATACTGCCGCCCCCGATTAGCCTGTGCACAGGCTTATCTGGGACGACACTTTACGCACACGAATTGAGCCCAGTTTTCTTAAAACGATACTCAATTAGCCGTTGAGGTCAATTTCTTTTGGTGCATTATTTACCCCAATATCCATCTGTTGAGACGCTGGAGTCCGTTTGCAACACCTAACAACAACCCACCCCGGCAGAGTTGACACCATCGAATTCTAGTATGAAATATATGTTAAAATTCTTAGTTAATACTAATTAATCATTTATATTCCCGATGTACTAATGTACTTTATGGCGCGTAGTTGTCAAATTTAATATAATAAAGCTGTATTCCATTGAATCTCAACGATCAACAAACCCAGAGACGTAGATAATCTACGTCTCTGACAAACCAAACGGTTATATTAATTTCTTGAATCAGTACGCTTAGTCGTATGCTGTCGAGATTAGTACATAAGCTTAAGTGTTTACATGCGTGTATCTACAAGTACCGTTACCATGCCTCCATTTGATGGACATTTTAACAGACGGCCAATTTTACATATTTCGAAATTGTTGTATTAAATGTACAT
The DNA here is from genome assembly GCF_020536995.1 of Dreissena polymorpha. Lineage (NCBI taxonomy): Eukaryota > Metazoa > Mollusca > Bivalvia > Myida > Dreissenidae > Dreissena > Dreissena polymorpha. The sequence goes on along the minus strand of NC_068358.1, from coordinate 102,609,314 downwards.
AAAAGTTTAGAATAGGAAATACGTGAAGGGCACATACTTATACTTTCCTTTAGAATGAGTAGTCTTCAGAACTAAATGAAGATATAATTTGTTTGCGTTATAAACGCGACGGAAAGAAGTAGCCTGATGCAACCGATTGTTGTTAGTGTTGTTTAGCCTAAACAGTTACAGCAGTTCATACGAAGCGTTATTCCTATTTCAACAGACCTTTAAATTAACCCAATACGTAACGGTAAATGAATAAAATTATAAAATATGCTTGATACATGCATAGGTCATTGGGTTTATAACGTTCCATTTTATTTATATTTTCTCTCTGTTAAGCGTTTCTTGTTTGATTTAATTATTTTTAATTTGTTTAGCAGTCACATAAACAACCAAGCTATGTAATATGGAATTTTTACACCCATTATTGCTGCTTCTTCCTGTATTTGCGCGATGATTATCTGAGATATTAACTATATGATTATATATTCTCAAATCTTTTCTATAAAGAAGGGATGTAGTTGACAATTGTTAATAGTTTTATTTGATCGTTCGTCAAAAAGTTGTAATTTTGTTACTCTTGTATCTTCAATGCAATTGAGTAATTAAATAGTAATTAAATTGAATGCGTTTTAATTCCCTTTTATTATTGTTTAATTTGAGTTACAATGCTATGACGTTAAATTTTATTTACACTTAAATGTATTATGAATATTGCTGGGCCAAGTGTGAGGTTGAGCGCTCTATAACCAGGTTTAAACCCCCAATGCTTTGCATTGACCGTTCCAAGGCGGTGACCCCAGCTTTATTCATATTTTGTGTTTATGTTGGTTTGTATTGTGCTGTATTGTGCTGTTTTGTACTGTTTGGGCAATCGGTCACTTGCCTTAAATAAAGGACCAACTAATTGTTTTTAATGAAAATTCAATACTGCTCCAGCAGCTGGAGTTTCACTTCTTTATATTGACTGAGTAACTATGTTTTAATACTTCGCTCAAAAACATACAAACTATCTAATAAGGGCAAAAGCCCGCGAAGCGGGCGTTGACCGTTCATACATATCGAAATTTAGACATAAAATTACATAAGAATACCACATATATGGATGCGTCTCAAAAAAAAATTGCCACCCGACATATATTTTCGCGATGCTATTTATGACCTTGAACAAATAAAAAACACTTTGACATATGCTAAATCACATGTAAATACATACCTCAGGAAAAATTATATCAATGACAACATAATTGTGTAGCGAATCGCACTAAATATTCTCGCATTATTTGTTTTTCTTCGCAACCGTTCCAGAATTAAGACATTACTCAATTATTTCCCTGAATACTCTTCTTCAGTGGGTATAGGTTACATTACACTAAATCATTGTGTATCCTTCCGTGGTCCATTCGAAAGTAGTGCCTATTTCTAAAGAGTTCCTTTTCTCTTCTTGAATATAAGCCATTTAACAATGTGAGACATGTCTTTTGTGGTTATTTGTAATATCCTGTATGTGTCTGGAGTACTTTGATGACTTGGATTGGAAGCTAACTTAAAAGATGGACTTTTGAGGGTGTGTTTTCTATTGTATGGGGCTTTTGTCGAAATTAGGATTCCGAAACACGTTTTTCTACGGTGGGTTCATACGACAGCGATTTACTTTCTTAGAAGTTGCGAGACGGTATGTTTTTGATTGCAATTATTGGAAGAGGACAGATCCATCTTTAAAATGATACCAGGTTCGGAAAAAATGATACGTCGAAAAGGCAAGAAAAATGCTGTGAAAGTTGTCAGTTTTATAGGTCGCCGTGGTGTAATGGATATGGTGTCCGCCTAGCGACCGGGAGGTCACGGGTTCGATCCCCACCGCGGGAGCGTTCTTTAGATCTCCCCTAAAGACACCAAGTACTGGAAACGGACTCGAGAGCGTTTATATAAGCCTTAGGCTTTCGATGCAATCGAGCTAAAATAAATAGGTTTAAACTAACTAATGGGACCCTATGGGAATCGGAATTAGTGTAATATAACCTATAAGTCGAAGACTGGTTCACTGCATATAGTGACAGTCTTTACTAAACACAATTTACGTGAACATAACCCGTCTTAAATATATTGCCGAATCTCAGATTTCTGTCGAATTTATTTGCTTTGATCTTTTCGATATCTTATTGTTATTATTATCCTGACAAATCACAAATGCTTGTTAAAAAATATTTGTTTTAAACATTATAGTTGGCATCTCTATTCTTCCAGTATTATCGCGGTATTTCAATAACGACACCCTACTGTTTTTTGTCAGAATTCGTGACGCATTTTCCATTCGCTCTCAGAAAGAAGTTGTACGTGTGATCATGAGCAATATTCTGGTAAGTTGTCGTTGTTATCCATTAGAAACACATTTATACACAAAATTTAAAGATATTCCGATCTAACTTTTTAGTCGTTTAGCTTTAATTTTGAACGTATTTACACCTCGTCTGATACCGATATCCCGAAAGGTTACATATCACTATAATAAATTTAGGCCTAAAACCACAAAATCCGATACCTTTGGATTTTCTTACCACAATTTTACGTAAAAAATCTTCCAGATTCGAAGTCAACAAAAAACAAGACATTTATAAATTGTCTGCATTATTGATCAGAATTTAAGATATTGTAATGACCCACCCCACACCCATTATATGCTTAAATGCTTTATTGTTTACTGTTATACTTACGTGGAATGCAGTTTCCAAAGTTATACTACTAATGATTATGATGATGATGATGATGATAATTGCACTTACCTTGTTATTCGTGTAAGGCTTGCAATGTCGATTGTTTACATCCTTTTAACACAATAATCCATTTCATTTCCATGACTTATTCCGTAATACCACGAATTATTAACTGCACTAACAGAACTATTAGTATTATGTGTATTGTTTCCATTTCGATCCTGTTGTTTATTGACAAGCCATATTTATGCATTATTATGTAAATGTTATGCATAAATCTGACCTGTCATGGCCGCTATGACACAGAATTTGCCAGCATCATTGTGGATTCTGACAGCTCAGGCTGACGGATTCTGATTGGATGATTCCCGAGCTGTCAGAATCCTATTGGTTTATTGTTATTATGCTGGCAGGCTGTCATATGGTCATTGGTCAGTTAAGGTCACGTGGGCACTTTCCAGAAAGTATATAAGGGCGCTAGAATTTGAATTTGACAGCACAACTTCCATCTTGGTAGCTCCACTTGTCTGGGCAGTAAAGTGAGTAAAAACATCTTGGGTAACTAAAAATAACTTGTAACGTATTTCCGAGAAAGTGTCCACCAAACTTGTCTAATTTTGCAATAACATATTAAACCTACTAAATAAATATATTATTTAAACTGCCGCCAGTCTTGTTGTAAGAATATAACTCACAAAGAAAACCAATAAACCCATCCTGACGGACGCCACAATTGGTGTCAGAAGTGGGATCGTTCAGTGCCGAAGGACGATTTTACAAACCCGCCTGAAGTTATAGTAAATTCCAATGTGATGACGTCATTGAATGAATATATGACGCAGTATTTACTTAGCGCTCGTTGAAGTGGTTTAAAGGGGCATATCCCTCGATAATTAAAAATATTTTATCCGTGATTCGCGAATCGCAATATAGATCTAATATATATTATATAAAATATATTGTGTGTTATTTTTGCATAACTAACATATTGTGTTTATTTAAAAGGCCCGTGTACAAGGAACATTTAATAAATATTGTGGTTAATATAAATCTATAAATCGTTGACTATTCCTATAAAATAAGTGCAAATTAAAAAATATGGCTAGCGAAAGTTCGGATTCCGAGGTTGTGTTAAATTTGAGAAATTTAGAAAATAGTGAATTCGAAATTAGGAGTGAAGCTTCAGTAACTTCTTCCATGTCTACTGGTCGCCATCGTCGACGTCAGCGAGCAACACCTGTTCCGCCGTGTACGTCGGAAAGTGATTCCGAGGCTGGGTCCAGTCCCGTGCGCCGACATGGCCGAGCGCAAAATCTCAATTTCAACAACGTAGGTGTTGACCGTTGTAACAACTGGAGGGCATCCGAACATGTCCCCCATCTCAAGCCAGAGCCATACAGCGGCGAAGAGCCTTGGGAGAGTTATATTTCCCATTTTGAGGATTGCGCCGAGCTTTGTGTTTGGAGCCAGAGGAGCCGTGTTTTATTCCTAGCATCCAGTCTTCGAGGAAAGGCGAGGCAGTTTTATATGAGCCTGGACGAGTACGAGCGCCGCGATTATTGTACGTTGGTAAAACGTATGAAACAACGATTCGGCAGCAGTGTACATGAATCGAAGTACCTTGGGATGTTGGAGAATAGACAGCGCCGGCCCGGAGAAAGCATCATCTCTCTTTGTGACGACATAAGACAACTCACAAAGAAAGCGTACAGTCAATTGAACACACAATCACAGGACATTGTTGCTTTAAATCAACTGTATAAAATAATTTCACCCGAAATGAAGTGTCGCTGTATCGACAACAACTGTTCCAGTATTCACGAGGCCGCTGCAGTGATCGATAAGTATGAGTCGATCCTCGGGTATGATCAACAAAGATCCAGCCGTGTTCGAGCCGTAGACACCAACGGCATAGACCGGAAGTTGTCAGGTCTCATTAAGGGTCTCGACTCCCGCCTGGAGCGTCTTGAAAGCGTGTCTCTGGCAAGATCAACGCAACAGTCACCCAAAACAAAGAGCGAGTCGCGCAAGTGCTTCAAGTGCCGCTCGGAAGCGCATCTCTTCCGGGACTGTCCTCAGCGTGAACGTCAATCGTTTGGCGAAGTTTCTCGAAACGTTCCTGCACATTTGTCTCAGGGAAACGGATCACGGTCGACCCAGTAGGTCATGTGTCGACTGAATCCAATCAAAATCGGCCTGCTGGAAATGTAATTCGCACCGGTAGTTTTTCTGATAAAGTTTGGGACAATGGTTTTTACGTGTCAGGCAAACTTGATGTTCAAGAAGTAGAATTTTTAATTGATTCCGGTGCAACATGCTCCATTTTATCAAGTACCGTTTATCAAAATATGCCTAAGCTTTCAAAATACTTATTAACTCCATTTGCAACCCCTGTATTCGATGCCGGTTCAAATCAAATTAACTGTCATGGTCAAACTGCTTTAGAAGTTACATTAAATGGTTGTAATTTCAACATTGAGGTCTTAGTTTGTGACATTTCGCAAGATGGCATAATAGGCCAGGATTTTCTCTTGAAATATGTTGAAATTATTGATTACAAAAGCGGTAAACTTGTTACCCATTGTAATGAGATCCCGTGCTCTGTGGGCTCTGAAAAATCTTTTTCATGTCGCGTTATTGTGCGCAGGACAATTGTAATTCCTGCCAATTCCGCAGCTTTTGTATCCGTCGGCATTTCTAATAAAGATAAACTGACAAAGTACTCGCTGGCGGAACCTATCGGCTCTGCAAATCCTCACTGTCTTATGTTGCCTGGTGTGTTAACTACAAACGATAGTGACCTTAAAATTAATTATGTAAACTGTTCCGACAGCTCTGTAACTTTACACGAAAACCAATCAGTTGGCACTTGTGAACCATACATTGATCAAGAAATTTTTAATAAAGTTCAAGTACGATCAGTGACACCAACTAGTGAAAATAAAATTGTAAACCCCAGTAGAACTGATTTGCCTGAGCATTTAAAAGATCTTTATGATAGAAGCTCGAAATTTCTAGCTAAAGAAGAGTGTCATCAGTTAGCATTATTATTATTAAAATACAGTTCTGTTTTTGCAAAACATTCTAGTGACTTTGGAAAATGTAACCGGGTACAACATCGTATTAATACTGGTCAAGCGCTACCAATTAAACAACCGTTGCGTCGATTACCATTGGCAAAACAGGAAGCTGAGCGAAATGAAGTCAAGAAAATGCTCGAACAGGATGTCATTGAAGCCTCCAAAAGTCCTTGGGCCTCTCCTGTTGTCATTGTAACAAAGAAGGACTCTACCGTTAGGTTTTGCTGTGACTACAGGCAACTTAATGATGTTACCGTTAAGGACGCGTACCCTCTTCCTAGAACAGATGCCTGTTTGGATTCATTAGCCGGTGCGACCTGGTTCAGCCAAATGGACTTGTGTTCCGGTTTCTGGCAGATTGAAATGGCACCAGAGGACCGTGAAAAGACGGCCTTTGCCACATCACTGGGATTGTACCAGTGGGTATGTATGCCGTTCGGCCTCGCGAATTCTCCATCAACCTTTCAACGTTGCATGGAGGATGTTCTACGCGGTTTGCAGTGGGTAGAACTAGTCCTCTACATGGATGATATAACCTCGCCAGCAAACACCATCTCTGAAGGCCTGGAGCGTTTGTCCCGTATTTTTGACAGACTCGTTGATGCCAATCTAAAGTTAAAGCCTTCCAAATGTGCTTTCTTTCAAAAGAAAATAACTTTCTTAGGCCACATAGTGTCTGAGGAAGGAGTTTCCACTGACCCGGAAAAGATAAAAGCTGTCCATAGTTGGCCAGTGCCAACGTCAGTCAAAGAAATGCGAAGTTTTCTTGGTCTTGCCTCATATTATCGACGTTTTGTGGAAGGTTTTGCTAAAATAGCTCGACCTCTCCACAAGTTATGTGAAAAAGGTATTAAATTTTGTTGGAATGAGGACGCAAATAGTGCATTTGAAACATTAAAACAGGCGCTAACGTCAGCACCCATATTAGCTTATCCAATAACGGGATTATCATACATAATAGATTGTGATGCTAGTGACTTAGCAGTTGGGGGTGTATTATCCCAGGTGCAAAACGGTCATGAACGTGTAATTGCTTACATGAGCAAAGGTCTTAGTAAATGCGAGAAAAATTATTGTGCAACAAGAAAAGAACTTTTGGCCGCCGTAATGGCTTCAAGAACTTTTCACCCCTACATATATGGTCAGAAAACATTGCTTAGAACTGATAACGCAGCTGTAAGTTGGATCAAAAAGCTGAAAACCCCGTCAGGTCAAATGGCAAGATGGTTACAGGAACTAGAAACATATGACCTTGATGTTGTTCATCGGCCTGGGCTCAAACATACAAATGCTGACGCTTTAAGTAGACGACCATGTAAAGTTTGTGAAAGACAAGAGAATTTAAATAATGAAGATACTGACAGTGATTGTGATAATAATTTAATCATAAACCAAAATAACAGTGTAACTATACGAGCAATACAACAAGACGCACAAATAGTTATAAATGGCTGGACCCCTGATGACCTTTTAGTTGCCCAATTAAATGACCCAAATATTAGTCCTATTCTTAATGCTAAGACAAACCAATTAGATAGGCCTTCATGGGATCAAATATCAGATGGTACTTCTTTTCTTAAAACACTTTGGCGCATGTGGGATAGACTTAAAGTAATTAACCAAATATTGTATTGTATTTTCATAGACACGGAAACTGGCTTCGAACAAAATTTACTTATTGTACCGTTAACGAAACGAGATGAAATTATTAAGTATTCGCATGACATTCCGTCTGCTGGACACTTGGGTTTAGAAAAGTCCTTACATAGGCTTAAACAATCGTTCTATTGGCCAGGTATGAAAGAGGATGTTAATAAGTATATCACTAAATGCGATAAATGTGCATGTCGTAAGTCTAATACAGCTCCTAAAGCCCCAATGAGAAATTATATCAATGGTGAACCAATGGAGAGAATTTCCATTGACGTGTTAGGTCCTTTAAGTACAACACTGAAAGGCAACAAATATATTTTAGTAGTAGTGGACAATTTTACAAAATGGACTGAGGCTTATCCCCTGCCTAACCAAGAAGCAAAAACTATTGCTGATGTTTTAGTAAATAATTTCATTTGTCGGTTTGGTTGTCCTCAACAAATTTTAAGTGATAAAGGGACAAATTTCACTTCACAGCTTTTTCAAGATATTTGTGATTTTCTTCACATCGACAAAGTAACAACAAGTTCGCTTCGACCCCAAAGTAATGGTTGTCCAGAACGATTCAACAGAACTCTTCAATCCATGTTGGCCATTTATTGTGAAGATGACCAACAGAGATGGGATGAGTACCTTCCACAGCTAACCATGGCTTATCGTGCTTCCGTGCACAGCAGTACTGGTGTAACTCCCAACAAAATGGTGTTTGGGCGTGATGTAACCCTACCAGTAGAGGCATTTATCGGGTCACCAAATTCTTCAATTGAGGCACGTGATCCAGAGTCATATTGTAGCCAGTTACAGACGGTCCTGGTGAGCTGTCATACAATTGCGAGGAAGTCTCTTCGTAAGAACACAGCATATCAGAAGCGTCATTATGACATCAAGGCGAAAAAGAGGTCTTTTTCGGTCGGCCAAGCTGTTTGGTTGTATAACCCGATTAGACGTATTGGAGTCTGTTCGAAATTGACCTGCAAATGGAAAGGTCCATATGTAATAACAAGGAAATTAGACGACATAACCTATTTAGTAAAGAGTGGACTAAAGTTAAAGCCAAAAGTGTATCACATAGACAGATTAATTCCCTACAAAGGAAACCATATTCCATCTTGGTTTGCTCAATTCTGCAATTAGTCAAGTGCAGATTTCGAATAAATAAATGAATTAAGTAAATATGACTTAATTTTTATATCACTATATTGTGTGTCGGTTTGATCCAAATATATAGTTTATGAGCTGCTGCAAAAGCTGGGGAGAATCAGCTAAGTTGCTCATGAAGTTGTGGTGACCGTGTTAAAGGCACCATAGTATGTGATATGGGCTATATATCACATGTTTTGATAATTGAATTGGCCTGCGCAACCATATTCGTTATCGGTTATTCTTTCATATTTAAATAAATATGATGTTTTATATATTTGGAGCAGACGTTTCAAAATAGTGCTATTAAAAGTAATTAGTGGATTTTAGAGTAATGTGTGATACCTTTGAGTACTTGTGTTGCCTTTTTATTAGGGTGGTGGACACTTCGTTGATACCTGAAACAAATAAACTTGCTTTTTGCATATAACATTTTGATTTGGTGAACTATATCTATGTGTACAATAACATGCAATTTGAACAGAGCATTATTGGCTTGCTGTTTAAACATTCAGACATTTGTAAAATTCTTAAAGTGTAAAACACATATAATTGAGTTAATGGAGTGTTATGTATAAATGACTCATATAACTTTTTTTTTTATGAAGATGAAAATAAGTAAGCGAGAACATATAAAGTAGCAAATTTCAAACTTATAAACTGTTATACCTTTTTGTAAATTTACAGAATGAAACATCAAAATTGTTGGTTGTGCCATGCCACATTGGCAACTCAACGTCAATTTGAGAGACATGTCGAGACTGTACATCAGCGCTTGGGAGTGGAGTGTCCATTTTGCCATGTAACCATTAAACGCGCAGCTGATATGAAACGCCACATCCTTACGGTTCACCCAGATACGAATGTTCCGGAGACGGCCTTCCATGTCAGGGAGATGGTTTGTTTAGCCATTTTCCAGGAAGATTTCGTAAAGGTGTATGGACCATCGCGGTCTGCTGGGAGCAGCTTTTGGCGTGATATTCGTTCGGTATCAGTGGGAGCTGCAGGCGGTATATCGGTCTCGCATGTTGCGGTTTCTCATGGGTCCTCTACTGTAGAAGGAAAAATCGACAATGAATTGTTTTCGTTGACATTATCTGATGTCGATCCATGATTGTCTCCCCTGATGTCGATCCATGACGTGCTCTCCTGATGTTGATCCATTACGTGCTCCCCTGATGTCTTCTTCTTCGTATATTGTACTTAATCCATTATGTGCTCCCCTGATGTCGATCCATGATGTGCTCCCCTGATGTCGATCCATGATTGTCTCCCCTGATGTCGATCCATGAGGTGCTCTCCTGATGTCGATCCATTACGTGCTCCCCTGATGTCTTCGTCGTATATTGTACTATATTCGACTGATGAAATTGGTCTTGATTTTACTCTTCAGACTTTGATGTCTCAAATCTGTAACAATATATGTGTAACTAAGTTATCAAGACAAATAATTGCTGAGCGTGTGAACGATTGCCAAGTTTATCTTGATCCAAACATTATTAACAATTCCTTTAATTTAAAACTAATAAATGTGTGAAGCATCAGCAAAGAAACTCGATAAATGATAGTTAAATAGACAGCTTGACAATAAAGGTATACTTTACCACGAACGGCGAGGTTCACTTGGATGACAAACTAACCCTCAAACATGTGGTTGTTATTTGCGAACAATCGTTTTCCATACATTGATTTCGTGACTCAATTTCCGGTGTTAAAGGCTACACCTAACTAACATGCAAACTATTTTACGGCGTCATTCAGTCTGGACATTGACTGATAATTTATTATTATTATTGTCGTTTTGATTCACACATGTGTTGCATTTGATTGTTTATTGACTGATGTATTGTATTGTCGTTTTGATTCACAAATATGTTGCATTTTATTGTTTATTGACTGAACTAAGTGTTTTTTTATTAAGTTCATTATGTCATTATTCTAAATTACACCTGAAACAGAGGGGTAACTTAAATTGTGTGATTACGCGTTAAGTTTAAAATTTGATAATAGTTACTGTATTATCGATAATTGGTAAACGTATTCACGAATTATAACGAATTTAAATTTATTATGTTCAGTATTGTTATCTGATATTGTTGTTGCTGTTCAAGTTAAAATCAATAGTTTGATTGTCTGTGCACGCCAACCTTATAGGGATTTGCGATATGAATGTACCGCTATTACGTTACTGTGTGGGTAATTATTTCATAATGATTGTGTAGTGTACAACCATTGAATGCAAAACAAGAACCTTTGTAAGATTGAAAATATCTTAGTGTGACTTATTACCCCGAGTGAATAAGTACGGCGTAATGGTATTTGGTGGAAGTTATATGCACTGGATAACAACTACTTACCAACTGTTTCTAATGTTCATGTTCGTTTGTTAATTAATGTTATTCTTATAATAAGTTTGAATTGCAGTATATTTTATGTGATAACTACCACATGACGTTTGTTTTTGAGCTATCAAAATTCAGGAGAATTTTAATTTTAGAAAGGTGGGGCGATTGTAATGACCCACCCCACACCCATTATATGCTTAAATGCTTTATTGTTTACTGTTATACTTACGTGGAATGCAGTTTCCAAAGTTATACTACTAATGATTATGATGATGATGATGATGATAATTGCACTTACCTTGTTATTCGTGTAAGGCTTGCAATGTCGATTGTTTACATCCTTTTAACACAATAATCCATTTCATTTCCATGACTTATTCCGTAATACCACGAATTATTAACTGCACTAACAGAACTATTAGTATTATGTGTATTGTTTCCATTTCGATCCTGTTGTTTATTGACAAGCCATATTTATGCATTATTATGTAAATGTTATGCATAAATCTGACCTGTCATGGCCGCTATGACACAGAATTTGCCAGCATCATTGTGGATTCTGACAGCTCAGGCTGACGGATTCTGATTGGATGATTCCCGAGCTGTCAGAATCCTATTGGTTTATTGTTATTATGCTGGCAGGCTGTCATATGGTCATTGGTCAGTTAAGGTCACGTGGGCACTTTCCAGAAAGTATATAAGGGCGCTAGAATTTGAATTTGACAGCACAACTTCCATCTTGGTAGCTCCACTTGTCTGGGCAGTAAAGTGAGTAAAAACATCTTGGGTAACTAAAAATAACTTGTAACGTATTTCCGAGAAAGTGTCCACCAAACTTGTCTAATTTTGCAATAACATATTAAACCTACTAAATAAATATATTATTTAAACTGCCGCCAGTCTTGTTGTAAGAATATAACTCACAAAGAAAACCAATAAACCCATCCTGACGGACGCCACAATATGTGTTAGTTTTGCGTCTTTAGAAGCTGTTCTGCTAAGGCAAGAGCTGGGAATCACACAAGCCATTCTCTCCAGCAAAACTGACAGTGTTGGTTTACAGAAATCAACAAAGGAGGGATTCCTGAACTATCAAAGTTTCCAAGCTATACACACAGTTATTATCTGTGATCTTTATTGGTTCTGTTGGTTTACTTGGATGGAACATGTGTGAACTTATATAGAGCTTTGAAAAGTCTATATCTGTCTATCTATAAACAAAAATCAGCGATGGTATAATAAGATCAGATGTGCAAAAATGTCAAAGGGTTGTTAAATTAACAATTTGAAGGCAATTATGCTGAAAAAATATGAAAGTCCCCATGCAAATTTAGTCAGTATATCGACAAGTGTCTGCCAATAAATGTCACACTAGTGATACAAAACTTACCACAAGTATGTTAAAGCAGTCAGTACCTGTTGTGATAATTTTTAGTAAGATAGTGTAATTCTAAACAGTAGCAAATAGCTTGTTTAGTAAATGCATAATGCAATGAATATGAATTCCTTTCTATTGTGTAATTAATAAATTGGTTGTTACTTGTTAATCAATGTTAAATGTTTTATGGCTAGTACAAAACCAGCATTGTTAATTTTGTAAAAGGTAATAAAATAACACCACTTTGTAATTTCATATACGTAAATTTCGTGTTCTGTAGGCTGATGACAGTGTTTTAGTATAACTTATTTTGTAACTATTATTTTATGTGCAAATAAATGATGTGAAGTGTTTTGTATCTCCACACAATACCACATACCTTTTTATATATGTACTGTGTTATGTGTTATTTGAATGTTTAAATAAAAAAATATGGATGATATAACATGATGCATTCTAATTTGTGCATTCAAATTGTAACTATAGAGCTAAGTGTATGCAGTTTAGACTGTGATTTAAGAATTGCTACAAAATGGCTAGTTTTTTAGTGGCGATAAAATTTAAAGTATTCAACAATAGTTTGCGAAAGAAAATTAGAATCCTGCCAGATACCTGTCCATGTCCATATATTTATTAAAAATACATGGTTTTCAAAAAAACTTAAAAAGCTCTTGCCCGTAAATAATAGCACCTAAAATCATATAAACATCATATAGGTCACATAACCCCAAACCGGAACTCCTGTTTACAGGGTTACATGCAGTCAATTTGATATATAGCACACATTTTTAAGTGAATGCTGCCTAGGATTTGTAAAATAGAATGCAAATGGTACGTTTTGGTATTAATTTGAAGGTATATTTGTAAGCAATAAGAAAAAGAGCCATTTTTGTGCTCTACTTTTTCTGTTGATGGTTCCCGGCTTTGAAAGTAGGTCATACTATTTGAGTAAAAATGGTCGCCTCCACATGTGTCAAAACTGGTGTGCCTATTCTAAGGTAAATATTTTGAGTTACAACACATAGAATTTGATGGCATGCATTTTTTTCCAAAGATTATGCATTTATCTTTCCAATGATGTATGATGATATAGTGTTGAAACGCTTGGTCATGGTAAAAATTGATATCGAACATCAACTGTTTTATATGTAATATAGAAGGAAATTAATTGCGCATGCGTAACCTATATTGCATGAGTCAGACTGTCTTACGTACACACCGGTCTTACTGATAACGTAGTGACGTCAACATAGAATGGTCTTACGGAGGATTCTGGAGATACTCGATTTATCACCATTGAGGTAACAATATACTAAATAATCGTGTCATGTAGGGCTGTTATCTTTCGGAGATAATGGTAGGGCATAATTAGGTGTTCACGACCGAATCACTGATATATGATAAACTGGGAGACTATAGTAAAGCCTTGCCCTGTAAAAAGGTTACATTCCACTAAGAAACGGCCGAAATAAAAGTTGCAAAAACAGTCGATTTTGATTCGTGTCAAGTTCTCTCTTGGATTGAACATGACCTATCTTTTTTATTGCATAAATCGATTCCGCTTAGAATGGTCTTTACGAAAAGGTATGGTTATGGGGGTCTCTATGTGCAAAATGTTGTATCTATTTTTGCTCAAAGTTGTCGCTTTTACAATGCATTATATAGGGAAACTATTTAGTATGTTATGACCTTGATATTAACAAGAGTCTGTCCTGTATGCAGACAACCGTTGAAACATATCCGTTGCAAACGGGACAAGTTGCTTCCCTTAGACCGCTTTATTAAATCATAGTTACTATTAAATGGTTCTGACGGTAATCCCGGGGTTATATAAAGTTGTATGATACATATATGAAATTTACAAATAAACATATAATAGCAAATTCAATCAGTATACTGTATTGATATGATAGAGTTTAAAATACTACTATGAAATGTGTCCACTTTATCGAATTCTAGTATTGAAATGTGTCCCCAGTTTATCCAAATCAAATTCTTGTATTGAAATGGCACCCCTTCCTTAAAATTTGGGAAGTTACAAGTTACCCCCCCCCCCAGGTTAACTAGGATTATTTCAATCCTTCCCACATTTGACATTGCCAAGACTCAGTAAATCGCAGCACACACGTGACATTCTTAATTTGGATATAAATAATGATAGTTTTTTAGAACAACAAAAACAACAACAAAGCGTGTTTTTATTGAATTTTTTATTTCATATACATGTATATAATAGCACCTTTTATTGCATTTTATAAATACAATTGTTTAGTTCATATCACATTTAATTTTCAATCAATATACACACATAAGTTTCATATTGTTACTATACATTAACAAATCAATTTTTAGCTTACCGCAACATTATACCGTCAAATCCAATTATTATTTCAACGTAAGGTAATACAAAAATCTATCAATAAGTGATATATAGCTTCGGACATCATGTAATGTACGAACAAAAAGACTACAACATGATTCTGACGTCATACAACTGTAACGTTAACCAACGAGATCAATAACACAAACGTGATAATATTACATAAAAATAGTATGAACAAACACATAAAGCATATGGATTTCTGAACATGTAATATTGTAGCACGCATCACAAACTCAACATTGAATGTACTTGGCATGTTAGCAGAGATTAGTTCAGATAAATGCTGTAGTTGACAAAGTCAAATATATAGTAGCTTGTCTTGAAAAATACATATTTTTTATTTGAATACATGGTTTTAACATCTTATGATACCACATGCGAAAGAACGAAATTCTAGCGAATTGTCAAGTTTTATTAAAATCAAAGAAAAAAATATTCAGTATTAAATATAAACGTTTAGACGATAAAAACATGTATCACTTAAATAGAACTTCACAAACAGTATACACAGTAGATGTATACACAATGTTTGGAGATTACATACAAGCGTCAAAGGCATTGTAACTATTTCATCAATTTACAAATATACATGTTTACAAACTGCATAATGTTTACACGCGTGTCATCCCTGTGCGTTAAGTGTCGTCCCAGATTAGCCTGTGCAATCCGCACAGGCTAATCAGGGACGACACTTTCCGCTTTAATGATTTTTTTGTTTATAGAAATTATCTTATTAGCTAAAATTCAGTTAAGGCGAAACGTGTCGTCCCTGATTAGCCTGTGCGGACTGCACAGGCTAATCTGGGACAACACTTTGCGCACATGCATTAAACCCCCTTTTAAAGCAGATGGCTGGTGGGAATGTTGCAGTCCTACATGACTGTGACAGACGCCGATGTGGGGCATGGAAAAACGTGACACGGAGTCGTCTGCGAATATGCTTCCGGTACAACTGAAATAAACAACAGGAAAATATGTATAATGTACATAAATTTAATAATAAGTTCCTTTTATACGACTACAAATTAACAATACCCCCACGGAACGGTTTAATGACAAACACTGCCGAAATGTTTTCTTGTTGCCAAAACTTTTCAAATTCATGTGGTAAGTGTCCATACGCTATATGCATGTACGTCAAGTGTCGTCCCAGATAAATAGTATACACAGTAGATGTATACACACTGTTTGGAGATTACATACAAGCGTCCAAGGCATTGTACAGACTTCATCAATTTACAAATATACATGTTTACAAACTTCATAATGTTTACGCACGTGTCAGCCTTGTGCGTTAAATGTCGTGCCATTTTAGCCTGTGCAATCCGCACAGGCTAATCAGGGACGACACTTTCCGCTTCAACGATTTTTTTGTTTAAAAAAAGTCTCTTCTTAGCTAAAATTCAGTTAAGGCGAAAAGTGTCGTCCCTGATTAGCCTGTGCAAACTGCACAGGCTAATCTGGGACGACACTTTACGCACATGCATTATGTGTCCCTACGCTGAATGCAAAACAGCTTCGCTCTGTGGAAACCGGGCTTAATGTATGAGGGTTACGTGTCGTCCCAGATAAGCATGTAAAGTTATCTCAGACTCATCAGAAACTACAGAAGAGAATCAATGAAGTCTCTTCGCGACGTTTTCCCAGGCAAACTTTTTTAAACGCTCCTTTATAATATACAGTGACATGAATTTCAATATTGATATGGAACGTATCTTCATGTTCATAAATTCCAAATCAGTTTAAATATGTAACAAAATCGTTCTTTGTCATAATAACACGTGAAACTAGCAAATTTAAGTCTCGAGTTTGTTCATCGGCTGTCGTATATTTCCTGGAAAGTTTGTGTTACCACACACTATATACTATAACGTCAATTTACGTTTACGTTTACAAATCAAGTTTAAATCAAGTGAGTTACGTCAATTCATCAAGTGATGGATGTAGCCATTAGCTGTTGTGGACTTCAAATTCAAATGATTGAGAATGGGGTGTTCACTGCCAAACTTTCAAATCAATCAGTATTTAAATGAATGAATCCCCAAAGTAGGCAAACCATCCCAATATGAGTGTAAAGTATTAGCTGTGGATATGTAAACACGTAAAGAGACACTCGTACTTAGGGTTTACTGTTTTTGGGGGTGTTCCCCCACATGAGTCGCATTAAAACAAACGGACAGTGCTCTGTGAAAAAATGGTTTAATACATGTGCGTACAGTGTCTTCCCAGATTAGCCTGTGCAATCCACACAGGCTAATCAAGGACGACACTTTCCGCTTTAATTATTTTTTGTTTGAAGAAAGTATCCTCTTAGCTAAAATCCAGTTCAGGCGATAAGTGTCGTCCCTGATAAGCCTGTGCGGACTGCACAGGCTAAAATGGGACGACACTTTACGCGCATGCATTGAACCCCCTTTTCACAGAGCGCGGCTCAAATATTGGCGCAGATTCACGAACATATTTATTAAATTAGAACCAAGAAGACCAATCTACAGACTTTGCATAATTATATACAATGTACAATTGATGTTGATATATGAAGAATGAAAACGTAAAATGTGATTGTCTTGTCCCTCATGCGCTGGAAATGCATGAGTCTTCTCTCTTGGAAACCGTGACTTATAGTTTAAATGAGCACACGCTTATAATGGGCGACACTTGCCGCTCATATGGACGACACTTGCCGCTCATATGGGCGACACTTGCCGCTCATATGGATTTGTTTTCGTGTAAAGTAAGTATCTTAACCCTTTGCATGCTGGGAAATTTGTCGTCTGCTAAAATGTCGTCTGCTGAATTTCTAAAATTAGCATTTTTTTCGAATTTTTTTCAAAGAATACTATCAGAATAGCAAACAGTTTGGATCCTGATGAGACGCCACGTTCTGTGGCGTCTCATCTGGATCCAAACTGTTTGCAAAGGCCTTTAAAATTCAGCTCCAGCGCTTTAAGGGTTAAACAGAAAAATCCAGTCTAGGCGGGAAGCGTCGTCCATGAATAGCCTGTGCTGTTTGCACATGCATTAAGCCCGGTTTTCACAGATCGTGTCTCATATTCATTTGGTAACTTGTTAATAAATCCTCACCATGAGTAAGTCTCGTTTGCACTGCCCCTTTCTGTCGTTTGGTGAGGCGTCGTTACTTTGGTTACAAGTCGTGGATTATGACTGCTGAGAAGTATTGCACATGAGTATTGGTCACAGACTCTGAAATGCATATAACCCAGAACATTTAAATAAAGATCATACTTAAGTCACTTGTCATAACAATAAAACGTACAATAGCCGTGTGTGCATTCGAGACACTACAGACGAATTATTTCTCATAACACTACATGTATATGCAAATATTATTGATGTGTTTTACCTGCCCTTTCAAAATTTCTCACAAGATGAGAAATTTAACAAAGTCAGAAAATAATTTAAAATGTATGAATAAGATTCGGACTGTTGTTTTTTTTGAAAACCAATTTATTAGAAATTAAAAGTTTTATGTAATGATTAAAATCATATTTATCATAAACAAAGCAAAAAACTGAAACGCCTGACGTCTCTAGGCAAAACATTGATGTGGACGCTTACATCACAGTTTCAGCAATAAGCCTCGTTGCTTGACAGGAAGTAGGGGCGGGGACTACCATGGGACTCGTTCAGCCAATCAGGATCATTATCGATCGTGTAACTGCCTGATGTTGTGGTTTCGTCATCTTCGTCATATGACGTCATACGACTGAGGCCGTCCGTGATTGGGGAAAGTTTATTGAGGTACTTGGATGCATTATAGTGTTGCGGTGCGTATCTAAGCTGACTAGGTGGTTTGGGTGATGTGAGGTAATCCCGTGTGGGTAGAGATGGCTTCTTTTGAGGGCTAAAAGTGGAGAGGCCACCGGAAGGATGAGGGAAGAGGTTCCTGACGTCCGACCAATGGTTCTCCTTGTGGTACTGATGAAACTTTGGCTGATTAGCGAATGTGACAGTCTTTATATGATCTAAACAGAAAAAAAGAAGACACTCTAATGACGATAGTGACAATGAGTTCAAACTAATAACAATGGCGACAGGTCATATAATACAGATATAGATAAATCAATGGTGACTTACACGAAAATTGCTAGGATGGCGTGAATGAAACACCAATAATGACGACGACAAATATGATTACACGCTGGTGATGCTGCTGGTAATGATATTTTTGGATAATTGAGAAATGATGTTAAAGGTGGTTGATAGTAACGATGTTTTGGATGATGACGATGAAAATGATGATGATGGGGATCCCAGCAGAGGCGTTCCCCATACCTTAAGACGACTTTAAACAATATGTTGGTATTAAAGACCTATGCGTGCAACCGTCTTACCATTCTCATGTGATTGGGACATTGACGTTTGAATGTCCGACTCGCTGCCACCTCGGCCACTGTCATATGTTTCCGTTTCACCCGAAGACTCGCTTCGGTTATCCTCGTGTTGAGCGAGAATTTCCGAAGTTAAGGGTGGCTGATTAAAGACAGAAAAAAACTGACGATAAAGCAAGCTGGGTATATGTACAAGCACAGGTTACAACACACAAACGATTAATAAAACTGATTTAAATGGCCAAGTGATTGCGACTATTTAAATGGAAAAGTGATTGCGACTGTTAACAGTATTTACGTTATGAAAATATGAAGCAATCTAAATAAACCTAGCAAACTTTACTGTAAATGCAGATTAATGTCTCGTCGCTGTCGTTTATATGTAAACGAATATATACTTGTAATTGCGAATCGGTCAATCTCTTCAAACTCCATCGTTAAGCTGAACAATACGAAGAAAAACCCAAATCAGCATTAGCAAATTGATTTTGTAACAAAACAGATGGACGTAAAAAGAACACACGAGGTGAGGGAAAAATGCAGTAGCACACGCACAGACAGGACACAATGAAGCCAACATTTATCCCTTTCCCACTCAGAAGCAAAGTGAAAATGGCTATGTACAAACAGCATAAAACCAGACCTCGCTGTCTGTTTATGTTTTATGCTGTTTGCTGCTCATCAGTATCTAAGGATTGGAAATAAAGCCTGAAAAACATGGACCTGGTAAGAAAGGTATTTAATTAAGTCACAAATGCGTAAAAATACGTATCTAAGTGGTAAAGGGACAATTCTAATGTCATCAAGCTAAAGGTTTGTTTCAAAGAAAATGAATGTATGAATCCGGTTAACATGATTTTTTGTGTGAAAATGCTATTAAAATTGTATACAGTTTGAATGGTTCCGGTAGTGCTGGCTGTACTTAAGCCTCATGATACAATTAGGATTGACTGACGGATTTGTTTATGTCGAATTTAATGTGGCTAACAAGCGTGAAATTGAAATGGCCTACGATTATTCAACCTCAAAGCCGAAAGGCAAGATGGACGCATCGGTATTCGTTTATCATCGACAACCATCTCGGTAAATAAGGTTAGTAACGGCGCCGTATGCTGGTGAAGACATAAGTCACATTGACTTGGTTACATCCTTGCATACATAAGTTTAATGATTGTCATCATTTCGTTCAAAGCGGTCGATTCGCTACGACTTAAATCGATGATCTACTAGCTTTTAATTTAAGAGCTATTTCTATCGGTCGCGCACATGGTTTTATTAACCGAGTAAGATTTTCGTTGCGACTATTACCGGTAGGTCGCAATCGTGGACTGATTTAAAAATAATAATTTTAAGGTTGTTCTGAAGCATATGTTGCGTTCCCCTATAGACCAACCTGTTGCCGTATTCTCACGTGTTTGCTATAGGCGTCAAGGAAATTTTATGAAATATAATATATGTCTGTAAATAAAACTGTTGAAAGTTATTGCATTTTCAAAACGTTTGCCCGGACATTACAATGTATGGCCAGTTTAAATGTCATCACTGCTTCACGTTCAGCGAACCATAATTAGATAGGAGGAAGTCGTATATGAGCTGATAATGAAGCCCTTGTGTTGTGGATTACCCTTATTAAACCGAGTCCCCCTAATTATGGGGTCACAATAGGGTCTTGTAGTGGCGGGATGTTGACAACGCCGGGCATGAGCGAGGACTTACATAAAACTCAGTATAAGCCTCGTTCTGATAAAACTGGGCTTAATGCATGTGCGAAAAATGTCCCCGATTAGCCTGTGCAGTCCGCAAATAGTGCATTTATTAAAACTCCTCGCCACGTGTAGTGTTTTCAGTTATTCAAGTTAAGTTGTTTCATCACGACTAAATGTTAAAATGTGAATTAGAACTGATACCAACGCTACATTTACTTTCTTGTTTCAGTGACTACCAGGTTGATTATTCTATACACCAGGCAGTGTGTACATGTACATTTAAATGAGTATTAATCAATGTCTTTCTACTTTAAAAACTGCTCACGTCAAATAGAACCGGGGGTCATGAAACTATAAACTCACGTTTCTAGTTTAATCATTTCCCGGTCCAACTCCGTTCGCATCACAAAAGACGTGACGTCACTAATAAATAATGCGAATCAAATGACATGCACAGCGGGCGATTGTTGGAGTCGAACCTTATACAAAAGATTGGTGACACCCAGTTAATTCGTACCCAAGAGCCGTGTGAGCAGTCGAGACATCCACATTAGACAAGAACTTAAAGCAACAGTAGAAAGCGTGCTCCTATATTTGATGGATAGTAAACAAATAACCCGGTGGTAATCTGCTATTAAAATATTCATGTGTATCGAAAGTAACTAGAAGTCACATTACAGATATATGCATTTACAGAGCGTTTAAAGAGTAAAAACAAAGAAAATGTCATCAAGAACTAACATCCGGCTGCGTTCTAATAATGAATTTACTACAAATGTAATTTTCATAGAAAATGAGCTTGTGAAATACCTGTACTCAAGGAAATCTGGAGACACAAACCTCACGTGAATAAAAAAACTTGTATCAAAAGATAATTTCAATTGATAAATGAATGCCATTTCTACTTTATTCCGCCAATTTTATTGAAAAGAGATGATAGTTCGTATCTCTCAAATGCTAAATGTTCGGTTATCTTCGAGGTCGAAATAATAAAACACAGATTTAATGACTTTTAGTAAAACCCTTTCATAGGCCGCCTAGGAGCCCACTGAAACCCGTTCTTGACCCTTGAGCCCGCAGTTTAGCGGTAATGACAGGTTGAAAACGGATAAGTTTCTTAAGTTTGATTTCTAAAAAGGTAGTTTATGTAGACGTCGTACACAATCCGTAGACTATAAGGGATCATATTTGTGCGCAAAACAGTTTGACAGTTTTAAGAAAAGTGTGGTTAAAAAAATAATTATTGAAGTTAAAGTAATCTCACGTTAGCAAGTAGTTATGACACTAATTACCATTCATATTTATCTATGACAGATATTAATGCGTACTTATTTGCGTGTTTCCTATTTTAAACATGTTAAAATAAATGGACCTGACGGGATGATCCTGATAGCAAAAAATGAAAAAGAAACATTGCACAGAAAATCATAAATGTATCAATTATTAAGGACGACCAGCGAATGATGATGCTACATGGTTACTTTACACATTTCATCGAGTTTTAGTCCGTGGTAAGCGATGCAGATATACCATACTGTATGCTATGAGTTTTATTACTGAACGGTTCCGATCTACGGAATTCCTATAAAGAAAAAATACCCCTATGTTGTTTTCATCATGCATGATACGTCGCTCTCAATAAAGATTACCCGTCCATGTTATTTTGGGTCGTCTAATTGGGGCCAATACCCTCGTGTTTCTAATCAACTAGGAATGATAAGGACGACTTGCAAGCTACTGTCGGCGAGTTATCTTCCTTCATCACTCACATCGGTAATGAAATCAAAGCATTGACCAATCAAAATTCTTTTTATTTTCAGTAAGAAAAAAGAGTGCAAGCGCCGACTGTCCGTTAGACATATTGGCATCATTTATACGTTTCACGTGTTGAATGTAACGTTTAGAGCACACGTGTAATAAAAAAGGGCAACTGGTTAATTTTTACACCGACTACTACTATAACAACCGTATAACAACCTTCTTAAACGCAACCCTTTACCACTCAGAAACGATGCATTTGAAGTCCTTTAGATAATAAAATTACATTTAAGCTCTTTATTAATATATTCAAGTTTTAAAGACATCATTTCACTTCCAAGATACTGATAAGCAGCAAGCAGCATACAACCTGAACAAACTACAAGTTGCAGCAAGCAGCATACAACCTGAACAAACTACAAGTTGCAGCAAGCAGCATACAACCTGAACAAACTACAAGTTACTCACAGGCTGTTCTAGTTTTATGCTGGTTGCACATAGTCATTTTCCCTTTGCTACTGAGTGGGAAACGCATGCTAAACTGGTTTCCGTTCTAATAAAAGTTAAAGACGTATATTCCACTTACAAGTATGTAAGAAATACATGTTATCATATTTCAGCCCGATATCGCTTTACGGAAAGGAATAAGAGTATTAATACACGCGTTTTAGAACTGTTTCTAAACGCTTCATAATTAAATAACAAACCGTTATTATGTGACCGATTTCAATGCGTTTTTTTCCTGTATCATGATCGGTAATATATGTGCCTTATGTGAAACTATATCTGCAAAGCTTATCTATAAATATTTGTGAACACAGGCTTTCCTTTAGCATCTGCTATTGTTTCGAAGAATTTAAAGTGTGCGATAAGAGGCTTAATTTTATTCTAGCTTACTGTCTTTCACTTCGATTTCACTAATTTACTTTCCACACATCTATCGTACTATCATGTAGCTTTCCATTTTATCAAAAAGTTATGACAGGCAATTTATTTCTTCGTGCAGTTCGTAAATCGGATGCAGTGGGCTTAATGTTATCTTTTAATTTACGATCATAAACTAGACAGCGTGCAGAATTCTTTCATGTGTTATTTGCAATAAGCTTTTCTTTCCGATAAAACTTTCTTTCATCAAGATAGGCATATATGGTATGGTGCCTTTAACGTTTGGACAAAAACAGAATGAATTTGTATTATAAGCTAATACGTTTTTCATTCCTGTACAGCTACACGCAATTTATTGAAACTTGAAAATGCATTAATGTGTTTAACATTAATGCATTTTCAAGCTTCAACAGACAAAGAAATCTGAACTTTATATTTCAGATAAAATCTGTATGGTGATAAACGCTTTGCAATTTTATATACGAACGTAAATTAAATTAAATGTTTACTTTAAAATGCATTGTTCTATTCTCCAAAAAACACTTAGCACAAAATAAGCGTTTTACAACTATGTCAAAAGAAGTCTAATAATTAGTTTATTTATCTATAAACAATAAAAATATGTCTTAAATGAAACATGTTGTGATCTTCACTTTTGTCTTAACATTCAAAGTGTTACCGCAGGTGTAATAACCGTAGACTACATTTAAATTGTGAATAATTCATTACCAGTTCTAGACATTGTAAAGTAGGCAATCCATCTCGCCTTCGACCGAATGACTGAATGAGTTAATCAATCACACATCGATCACTGACAAAAAACTCGAACCATTTGTTTGATATCTCGAGCAATTTCCACAATTAGCATCTATAAAGGTTTACATCAGTTGTTTAAATCCCAGTTAAGCATAGTCACATTTTGCGAACACGTACAATTCAAAACGACGATAACTTTAGTATTAGTTTTCTTTCAACTACATTATTCAGTGATGTTTGATAATGCGAGAAGCAGTTACACGGGCTAATTGCGAAATTATTATCGGTAAATAGGTTGATGCTTTTTGTGAGTAGTTAATGTGTCGGGGAAAACAACGCATTGCGTTGTAAGACAACTATTACGATATTCGTATTGCTTAAGTTTGAAAATCCTACCACGTTTAAATATTATATTGTGCGCATGCGGACTGATGATGCAAGGGCACCATAAGCTCAAGAAAATAATTAAGCCCAATACACGGAAGACGCGAGATGTTGGTACACGTTTTTAACGTTTGGATTAATTCAATTTCAATTTTAATGCCATGCAATTCCGTCAAGAGGCCAGAAACTAACGTTGCTAATTAAAAGACGGAATCTGTCCTGTTGAAACTCTGACATGAGAAAAAAATTCTTATTTAAAAAGGACTATTAAAATTAAATTGAATGATAAAGGAGTAACACGAAACATAAAACTTCGATGTTTTACAATTAGTTTATGCTAATTTTGAGGTGGAAAGAAAATCTAATGTTTAAGCACTAGTTACAACCAGATGTGTCCGCTAGCATCACTCCATTGGTCATTGTCGGCTCGGGTACTACTTAAAGGTATTCCGGGTAATCTTAGATATACTGAAATGTATCCCGGGTATGGAAAATATATTGGAACGTACTCGGCCAATTTAGACTAAACCCGAGTTTTATTCCCGCCCAAAATCCGATGTCGTAAAAGGCGCTACGGAATACGAAAACAAATTTCCTTTGAACAAAACCTGCCTCAACATGCTTTTTTAAGATGGAGTTTTAATAATATAAAAGCCATTTTACATAATATTGACATAAATAGTAACATAATAAATTTGAAAATAATAGCCGACCATGACCAATCGAGCGTTACTATCAGTCCAGTTGAGCTACGTGTGTGTATTCTCAGTTAAAACAAATGTTGAACTATTTGTTAAATATAATATCTGCCTCTTAAAAAAAGTTCTAGTGAAATCTACAGTTTATTATACAAACAAATTCACTATCACCAAAAGATCAGTACCACGACGATAATACTAGGGAAGGAAGGAGGTGTGTAGGAGCAGAGGTTACACGACACTAAGAAGCGCACACACAGAAGAGCGGAGCAGAGAAGCGAACAACCACCCTTAACTTAGGAACTTTAGTTCAACACAGTTTGATTTATGTAAGGATGAACTGATGTTTCATTTTTGTTATTTTATTTGCTCGTTTCTATCGTTGTCAATGTCGGCCATGTTCCGAGACAAAATGTAGTTTAATACCCAACACCCTAAATGCAGCCAACAAAAGATTGTGCACCATGTGGTCTATCGGACAGATAACTACATGTGTTTTATTCAATTTAAGGAAAAAGCCTCTTTTCCAATAAAAGGCATTTTGACAAACTTACTGTTTGAGCCTCTCTGTGATTGGTCCACATTGGATCACGTGACTGCAACAGCGTTCGATGAATCTGGAGCACCGAGGCAGGGTCGGGCTTCTTACTATCGGACTCCTGGGGGTGGGGCGAGAAGCTCCGAAGACTGGACGTAGTGCTGTGGAGTCGGCCATTGTCCAGCACCTAGCAACGGAAAATGGTCACTTTGAAATCAGGTTATACGAGGCAATATTAAGCGGTATAAGGGAGCTTCGATGTGAAGGACTCTAAACACAAGGTGAATACCTGGGCTCATGTATAACGCTCTATTATACATGTATTATCAACTTTAGTGACTTTATTTTAAGTAATGAATTGTGTTGAAACTAAAAAAATAAATTTAAATGTTTTTTTATCGCATTAAGTGAATTTCATTTAGATAAAAAATACAATAAATTAGAAGTCAACTGAATACAAATAATTTCAAAGACCGGTGCCGCTATTTTACGCGCTCCTCACACTCTTCTTAAAAGGCGTCTTCCATTTTCTCTTGATGTCTTGATTTATCGGATAAACTTACTTTATATGACATAATTACAGTCAGTAATTGTACCCATTTATGTCAAATAACCGAAATATTTGCTTAACCCATTGCGCCGGCTTGCATTCAGGAAACCTTGGTGTTTATACCTATTGAAAACTTAAATAAATAATAAAGATTCAATTCACGAGGTTAAATTGCTAGTTTAAAAAATCCACCGGCATTTCTTTGTGCAATACTAAAGTAATTACAAAAAAACTAAAGCGTTTAGTGACAGCCATTAAGTCAAAATAGGGAGCGAAAAATGTCTTAAAATGTGACAAATGGGATACTTAACTCGTGTTTGACTCGCTTTACAAATAATACACCATGACAGAATGACTTTGGAACCTGAGGTACATGTGTGTCACGCCCAAAGAAGACCTCATGTTTTCCCATTTTTAAATGAGCCACAGTCCGCACAGGCTAATCAGAGACAAAACTGTACGCCTTAATTGGATTTTTAATAGGAAGAGACTTTTTTAAATGAAAAATATCACAAAACGCGGAAAGTGTCGCGGCCTGCACATCTAATCTGGAACGACACCTTACGAAAATGCAGTAACCCCCCTTTTCTCAGAGTATGGCCCAAATGCATAACATGTCTTAAAATTTCTTTATACAAATCAGTCTTATATCAGCTCGTTGGAAAAAATACGTCTTTCTCCCCATACTCGTTTTGAAAGACATTGGTTAGATACACTGTAGTCACTATCAGATTTTATCAAAAACAAATATTATTGCTTAAACTTTCTTCTCGGTGGTTCATCTTTAAGCCCTTTAGACACTTTGTACATAAATACTCGTCTCGCAGACTGTTTCAAGTGCTAAAAAAGATCTTCTTTAACAGTGGAACAGTGTTTGTTTAAGCCAGCAAAGACTGGCGTGCATTAACAAAGATTTCTCACTGGCTTATCAGGCGGGTATTGTGTCATTTATCTGCACACGTCTAATACTGCGATCATGATAAAACGTAAGCGTTTTCCATTTTCTTTAAGATAGACCCTGTCCTCGAGGATTATGTCAAGTGATACGAGGAAGATATGAGAAGGATATTGATATGAAAATTCCAATTAATTTCCGTCGGTAACTGCTAAAAGGGTTTCCTCGCAATTGTTAAGCACAAGTATGCGAATGCTGTGCAATTTGGCGAACTCTGACAATCCTTGGGCCAATATTCAAATATGCTGGCAAGTCGTTATCGCCTTTGTAGAAGATGCCATTACCGGGATTCGGTTTATAGGCTATATGCATATTTTGATGCACAAAGGCACTCTGAAGTGTCCGCTGCATCCTTTTGTGGTTCTATTTTTAATTTACCAGTTACTAATTGTCTTGATCCGGGCAATATGGGCTTAAGAAAGTGTCCATTAGGGATTTAGAATCCATAAATGGCGCATAACTCTTCCCTTGTTGATGACAGATTTATACCCGATTTTGTATTTCTATTTCCATCTTCCCTTGTTGATGACCGGTTTATATTATTTCCAATTCCATATTTCCGCAAAATTATAGCTTGGATTTTTGAAATCGATTGTTATGAATTAAATTATTACCATATCAGCCAAAGACATAAGTCGCGACCTTAGTTACCTTAAGTTACCATTAAAGATAGGATATTTTGAATGATTATACACTTTTTCTTGCCATAAATCAACATAAGCGGAAAATATCATTGAAGATATAAAATACAAACAATGAAAAAAAGCTCATATTGTTTTGCATATAAAATTGTAATACAAACATCGAGGTCTTCAAAGAGTAAAGACCAATATAATATTATAAACACAAACTTTGGCTGGAGCAAGGCTGTTATATGACTCATAAACCATTGACAACCATTTTGTCAATACAATTATTAAATAAGTTTACAAGATATATTGACGATCAAATGCAAGACAAAATCAAATCCAGATGTTGACTTGCTTTCACCATTCACTATCTGCGTAAACAAACATTGAGAACAATACGCCATTGCTGGAGAAATGACCGGGATATGGTGTAGAACAAAATATACTTATAATCGGTCGATCTACGTGATTTGCGTTTTGATATATTTTTATGTGTTATTATAACCATATTTATTTAAGATCCCTAGCCTTATTGACACTATCTTGGGTCTCTTTCTTCGGTAGAACCAGTACTTGGTGTCCCTGATATAGATCTCAAGAACTCCTACAGAGGGTATTAAAATATTTAAAAAAAAAACAATCAATAGTGTACCGGAATGCATTTTGATAATGCGAGCGCCACACAAACATTGTGTTCATCAGAATAATAATTCATAGAAAGAACCTCTATAGGAACAACAACGACGCAAAAAGTTCGTTCGTCACTTGCAGCTAAACAGTAACAACAATGCCAACTGTTTCCTGCCGAACACCATACAAATATTGAAATATACACGGGCATTGTTGCGTAGCCAATTAATTTAAAAATCACACGCAGTTTATGAAAGGACCGGACATTCTAAGAAACGAACAACCCTTTGAAGTCAAAGACTCAATATCGATTCGATTTACGCACTTGAATGGACATATTGAAGACAGGTCGGTTCGGAGTAGAATCTAATTACGAATGTCATATACGGTACTCTCAGTTTACTCGCGAACTTGTTGGTTGCCGCTAAATTGACAAAAATCTGTTTTACTTTGAACATTTTTTTCGAACGGAATATACCATGTGTGGTTTGCGCGTTCTACGTTCATAAATAGCGAACGAATTAAGTTTAACAATAAATAATAAAATACATCAATGCCAGTTTCTGTATATACTTAGAATTTAAACAGTATGATAAAATTGTCAAAGGAAATGCACATACTAGAATGAGAATTGCACAAATAAAGCTTCGAAAAAATAATCATACAAAAAAAAAAATTACTACTACTTAGAAGTAGTAGTAGTAGTAGTAGTAGTAGTAGTAGACTAGTAGTAGTAGTAGTAGTAGTAGTAGTAGTAGTAGTAGTAGTAGTAGTAGTAGTAGTAGTAGTAGTAGTAGTAGTAGTAGTAGAAGTAGTAGCAGTAGTAGTAGTAGTAGCAGTAGCAGTAGTAGTAGGAGTAGTAGTAGTAGTAATCGTATTATTATTATTGTTTATGATGATGATTATTATTAGTAGTAGAAGTATTCTTATTATCATTATCGTCATGAAGACATAATACACTAACAGTGTAGTTGGTGAAACAATACTCTTATATTTAAATGTCAAATTTACTGTAAACAGGCAATAACATTCGGGTTTAATTACAAATATGTGTATTGATTGGGCGATATTTGTACAATTCGTTCCATTATCAGTGTATGACACGATACGTCTGAAGTGCGAAGTTTGCACACAACCCTGCTCTTATCGGGGAACTGCATGCCACCACCTGGCGGGAGGGGATTTGAGACACTTCTATATGTCATATGCTCGTAAATACCGCCAGAAAATGAGATTGACCTTAAAACATACCCTTACTTCTGTATAGACCTTTTTCTGTTGCTTTTACAAGAAAGAAGAAGACTAAAATTTGGGTTAAATGATTGAAGAGCAATTACTAACGACGT
Organism: Dreissena polymorpha; assembly: GCF_020536995.1. Classification (NCBI taxonomy): domain Eukaryota; kingdom Metazoa; phylum Mollusca; class Bivalvia; order Myida; family Dreissenidae; genus Dreissena; species Dreissena polymorpha. The sequence goes on along the minus strand of NC_068358.1, from coordinate 102,579,449 downwards.
TTACTTGTTTGCCATATATTTATATTAGTACCCATATTCCACATACAGTCATTGTACAATTGGCGAATTTGTTTCACAAACTCTATTTTTTCATGGATTTGAAATGAACACCTAAGCAATGTGTAAAACTGGGGCGATTTGAATTAAAGAAAATAAGATAAACTATAAAACCTAACTTTAACAAGGTTGAAATTGAAGCACAGCATGTTGCAAACGAGCGGACGGAGTTAATATGCTATTCCGGCATCAAAAATGACAGTCTTACTTATTTTTACGACACACCAGTTTCATATGTTGTAAATTCATATGACTTTTCTTAATTCGAAACACAGCTTTTACAGAATGTGCGAAACATTTCATCGCGTGGAATAAACCAGCGCGAAACACTCCAGGACAAGTTGAAATAAACACAGTGTCATATTGATTGTTGTTCGCAACTTAAAATTTCCCACAGTGTTTATTGCTACCTCAACGACTCGTATATTATTTCAACACCACAGAGAAACATAAATGTGAGAGAAAAATACTTATCGAAATCGAGGCATTGATTTCATAGTTTTTAATTCATTATTCATAATTGTCGTATCTCAAAAGTAACATTTGGAACAAGAAAAAGACATAAAATTGTGTAAAGTTCGTTAAATGTTGCTTCATGGGATATATTTGAAATTATTGTTGTACGGCTAGACAATTTTGGTTAACGAATTCGTTGTATTTTTTTCTTAATTCAATTTCAGTGTTCGGATTTAATAAGACCTATTTTTAATAGCCAATCGACAGTATAACAGATTCTTATATAATTTTTTAAAACAAAAGATTACAAAAATACTGTTGTAAAATGGTGTCCGTTATATGCACCGTTTTAGATTTTATTCAACAGGGCATATCAGACAAATAATTGAAATCACGTCATGCGAAAATGGTTCTTATGTCATATGCAAACAGCCTGTGCTAGCCAAAGTCTAGTCAGGATCTACCCTGTTCAGTATAACGTCGCGTCAGGTTTCGGGGTCACATTACGGAACCGGTAGCTCCTGGTCAGACTGCGCGAATGTGGAACCGGTAGCTCCTGGTCAGACTGCGCCCGGTAGCTCCTGGTCAGACTGCGCCCGGTAGCTCCTGGTCAGACTGCGCGAATGTGGAACCAGGTCTTGAGCTTACTAGCCGCATATGGCATAAGACCCATTTTCGCACGACCCGTGTCATATGCAGTATGCTATTTACAACGATAGGATAGCTACCATGTTTGTGCTTTACTGTCATAACACTGGATTTTAGAGATAAATTAGATAAATTCGAATACGTAGTAACGCAGACTGTATGTTGACGATATACTGCAGTGAAACCTCACTTAAAACGATCATGCAGTTACAGTATAGCATCGCTATACGGAGTGCATTAGCATATACAGACTAGCAGTAGACACGCGGTCCAGACGACAAATTTAACATTATTTTAACCCCAAGATCTTGATGAGCGGCATGCTTTATCACTATAGCTTATAATCTCTAGTGAATGAAGAACGATTTACATAAGTCGGAGACCCTCTTTCAATCTGGGTTTTGTATTTTTGTGCCAAATCAACATGTCAGTCGGCCCATTGTATCAAATACCTAACAATCTTTTCTCCACCACTACACAGACCAATGTCTATTCGTTGCCGTAATCGTAATGCAAAAATAATATTATTTATAAGAGTCGGTCTATCGTATTGATACATTGTTATTTTGTGTAAACAGGTCAACTTGATAGGTTTACACTTAAGATGTTTAATTCAATGTTTTGTTAGAATTTAAAAGGATGAATCGTGTAACGTGTTGTGGAATAGGAACTAGCTCAACTCTAGTAATATTCGCCGAAGGGCCCGTTAGATCGTAAGAGATTGTGTTGCAGATGGTGTTGTAAATAAACAGTTCCAACCAATTTGAAACACGGAAATTGAAATCTTTATATTTGTTCAAACGTTAACATGTTTTGATAAAACTGAAAAGAAACGTATTAGAGAAATTAACCGTAGGCAATGAAACCTGCCTGGGACGCTGACAGATCCGTTCGCTTGACAATATAATTACCTCCAAAAAAATGAAAAATACCCCAGGGGTCATACCATCAACATAATCTTGGGCCGTATTTGTGTAATAATACAGAATAATGACATCTTTATTTAATTAAAATAAGCCGTGCTCAAGCGATGTATCGTTGGCGATCAGTAAGTGCACTTGTGTTGTATTAATACGCTGATCAGATACGATGTCCACAAATATTGGTCAACGTCGATAAACGCGATGGCACGTTTATGGTACCAGGCACTATGTTAATCAAGCCAAAAGTCAGCTTGACATAACAGTGACGTCTCATTAAATATTAATTAATGGCAATAAATAACGTCGTTGATAACTTATACTGGCTATAATAATTCATGATCAGTTCTGCAGAATTTCTTAAATAAGTTTTTCGACCGATATGAAATTCCGACTTTTCCTGATACAATCATAACATTTACAGCGTAAAAATAAATATAAAATCTCCAAATGAACTCCTTGGATGTATTTTCGTACTAATCTTCCAAACGGGTTTCTCGCACTTGAGAATCAGTGGGATGTAGCCTCTATCGTGCACATAATCTCGTGCAATATTAACATTCTCACAATTCGGCATCTCAACGACTTAGCAGCTGGAACTAGGGTACGAAACACTCAAATCATGTCTGAGAATTCGTCTTGAACTGCTGTATAGTGTTTGTCGGATATTGATATTAGTTTTAAAGGAATGCAACTATAAAAAATTACAAAATAGAAGAATAAAAAGCCATTCAATCTGCGACGTAGTTTCATGAATATATTCATTTAAATACTCACTCAATAGGCAGAAAATATAATTAGAACGTTAAACGGTATTATAAAGATAATATTAAGACAATCATTACAATAAGGTATTATTCGGAATATAAATAAACGCCTTGCATCGATACCAGACAGGGGTCCGTGTTTCATTTTAAGCAAACGAAACTCACATACTTTTTAGTAAAAAACATATCACAAACTCTATAGAGCAGCTTAACTATTATATTAAATCGTCCCAACACTAACCATTTATTGTACGAAACAACGACAAGATGTCGTGAAATGATGAACGATGAACTGTTGGCCACGTTTAATTAACTGTCCTGCTTTTTCAGTGTCCAGTGTCGTCTGGTAAATTGATTACGTTGTACTGACTCACATCGCTTGATTATTCGAGCCGTGCTCTGTGAAAAGGGGGTTTAATGCATGTGCGTAAAGTGTCTTCCCAAATTAGCCTGTGCAGTCCGCACATGCTAATCAGGGACGACACTTTCCGCTTTTATGATATTTTTCGTTTAAAGAAAGTCTCTTCTTAGCAAAAATCCAGTTTAGGCGGAAAGTGTAGTACCTGATTAGCCTGTGCGGACACTTTACTTACATGCATAAAACCCCCTTTTCACAGAGCACGGCCAATTTAATAGCTGTTTGTTTTAAATTATTTATAAAATGATACGCTTGAATACGTTAACATGTCGAGTTGTATTCACTGATGCACTCAGACGTTTCATCGCGAATTTCTACATGGGTAATGTCTTTGATGTTGAAGCCTAATGTTGCCGGTGTTTGTGTAGGAGGTATTATTTACGCTGCTGCTGCTATTGCAGATGATCGCAGCATTAATTATTTTTTTCCTCATCATCACTATTATACTTTTTGCAAAAAAATCTAAACTAACAAGCGCATTCATTGTAATCTCACTACAGTTGAGTCGCGTTCGGAGAAAACTGGGCATAATGCTTGTGCGTCAAGTGTCGTCCCATATTAGCCTGTGCAACTTCGCACAGGCTAATCAGGGACGACACTTTCCACCTTAACTGGATTTTCGTGTTGAACAGATTTCCTTTAAACGAAAAATACCATAACAGCGGAAAGTGTCGTCCCTGATCTGATTGGTCCCTGTCGTCCCTTTTCGGACTGCACAGGCTTATCTGGGATGACACTTTACGCATATGCATTAAGCCCAGTTTTCTCAGAACGCGACTCAGTTTCATGTGCTTATCATGATATAAGATGAGTCAACATGCAAAGTTGGTACCACACTGCTGCGTTCATTTTCGACTATGGTCTTGTTTTCGTTTTTATCAAGACGTTCACACTCCTAAAGCAAAAAGACATTGTAAACATGAAATTATGAATAAAAGAGTTTGGGGTCTTTAAACCCGCATATTGTTAGAAAACGAATTACTCATAGTTTACGTAGTCTATGGTCATTCACAATTTAATTGTTTATTGACTGAAATGCAAATATTTTCCTCGTCATCAACCCCGTGTCATTTTTACTTAAGGGGTAATGCCCTGCAAATGCGGTGGTAGGACATTGAAATCAGAGAGAATTGTTTTCTTAAATCAAGGAAGATTTCAATCATTTTATATAACTGACCGATACGTTCCTTTGGTCTAAATTTCCATCGGAAGAATTCTTTGCATACACAATGAAAACAGTTACCCTTAAGTTATACAAATATTACAAAACAGTTTATTTAAGTTTCAATAAACGTTTGCATAGTATATTATGGTTAAGCTGCCACACGGTTAAAGCGTATCTGGTTATTAAATGTAAGTTTTAGATTTTTTATTTACCATTTGATGTTCCAAAATTTAAAGAAATGAGTTTGGTTGAAGGAAAACGGGGCTTATGCTTGTGCGTGAAGTGTGGTCTCACATTAGCATGTGCAGTGCGCACACGCTAATCAGAGACGACACTTTCCGCCTAGACTGTGTTCTTGTTTAGAAAATACTTTCTTTAAATTTCGACAATTTACACACAAATTACGATAACGCTCCCGTTTTCCCAGAGTGCGCCTGAACAATTAAATGTTAAACTTCGCAATGTCTCTGTATTTTAGTAACTAAATGCAGATTTATTTCAAGAGTTTATGATATTTGTCGTAGTCAAATATAAACGTTTCATTACAAACGGACCGGACAATACTATTGTTGTAATAATCTTCATGCTTCCGTCAAATGGACAAGGTCCCCGGTTCAATAGCACTTGAACAGTGTCAGTAAGTATTTAAACATTTGACTTTCTGCTCAGCAGTCTTTACGTAGTATTCAGGGTGGTTTCCACAACATATCGTCATACAACGCTATGTTATAATTGTGTTTATTCTTTTTCCTCGACAAATGCACATTTGACCCGTATGAAAAGTTACTAGTTTATATTCATGTATAGCTATCAATACTAACATTAATTAGGACAACCAACGGAGCAAACCTTTCTACCCATTAACCCATGTATGCCTAGACCCAGATGAGACGCCGCATAATGCGGCGTCTCATCTGGGTCTACGCTGTTTGCTTAAAGGACTTTCTGTAAGAAATATCTAAATATAGAAATGAATATACTAGACATCCCTAATTTTGGGAATAAATTGATCCAATTTAGAAGAAGGGAGAGTCCACTGGGCATAAAAGGGTTAACATTCAGAAGGTTTGATCGCCGTCACAATATACAGTGGTCGAATAAAAATATGTGCATTTATTTAGAAATGATATATGATAACATTTTAATGAAAAATCTCATAATGAAATCATTTGTGTTATCTTTCATTTTCTTGTCTTTCGTATTGTGACTTATCGACAATCACGATTGATTTTTTTCAATCTTTATTTAGATTAACGCATGCCATACAAAACGTAACCGTGAAACTTCACCAAGTTTATGTAACCTTTGGGTGCAAGAATGGCAGCCTATAACACAAGGCTAAATCTGCCCGATACCATCGCGAATTACTCTCATTTACCTTGATAGTTGCATGTTTCGAACAGTATGTCCCTTGTTCAAAAACTACAAATGACCCAAAGTTTCACCGCTCAATAGCCGAAAAAGCAGTAATTTTATTAATTCAACCTTGTTTATACTTCCAGATTTAACGAAAAATCGTACCACGAGATGTTCTTAACAACGTTTAATATGATCTTTCATTTTCTCTTACACACGAACATACATACATTAAGGTAGAATACCGTATGATTAAAGTGGGTCGAAATACCACCAAATGATTCACTCTCGGTTATATGGCACATTTTTGAAATAGTTATATTAAATTTCAAACCCAGGGGCTACGCACGCTAGCCGCTACAAAATGTACCCGTATCACGACAGTGTAACCTTCCCTGAATTCAAAAGAGGCAAGATCTTGTGAAGTATTCGATCCTGATCATTCAATGTCTTCTCTTACCCCTTCAAAAACGTTTCTCCGCGTTAAAAACTCTCTGTTACAAACCAGTCGATGTACAACGCGAGGTTTTAAATTTGCGCACGAGAAAATTAGTGTCAGCCGGGTCCCGGTGTAATGAGCCGTGCATGGTCGACAGATCGATTCTTCATGAACTAATTAAATGGCTTATTAAAATGGTCAACGATTCATGTACCTCTAATTTGACACCCGTTTGGTCGTTTATTGTTCGGTTAAGATAATTTATAGAACAAAAACTGGTACTTGTAAATACTTAGATGAAAAACTTTCGTGAGTCAATGTCAAGTCAACTGAAGTGTTCATTATAAATTTATGTTTTCTAAACGCTTACTCTATATTAAGTCCAAATGTCAAAATGTCCACAATAGTAACTGCCTTGATCTGAACACATTATGATATCATCAATACTTGCAATAAGACTTAACTTTATAATATAACATTTAATCCAGTTATATGGCAGCAGTACTAAAGGAACAGGTTAATACTTATTTGAAATCTGTATTCGTATTGTTTTAATTAAAAATTGCATTCCATTTGTATGATCGTTGATTTTGTGAGTAGTAATCAACACCATATTGGCAAAATTCTCTACTTTAAGAGCATATTATTATACCTATGTCATAAATACGTAATTATATTTACATATTTATTGCATAATAATCGTAAGATGTTTCTGCAATAAAGGCAGAGGGCCAGAAACTCACCTTGGTCTCCATAGTAACCAGGGGCGCGTGCGAGAAGTCCTTGTGGGACTCGGACTCCATACTGGAGTTGTGGTCGGTCGTGAAGCTGACCTTCTTGAGACTCTCTTTGCTCCCCGACGACGACGACGACGATCTATTCAAGTCCGACGGATGCTTAATCTCTGGCCTGATTTGAAATTCAGCTTTATCAGTATCACTATATGTTTTAGCCTCCCTTTTCTGTCGGCGATAATCGCTTCGTCGAATAAAGTAAATGATTAACACTATCACAATGGATATAGCTATTGTACAACAGCCGAGTACGATTGCTATTATAAAGTTTGTGCGATTCTCCTCAGGGGGAACCGCGCGTTTAAAGATCACATTTAGTGAGTGGAATGTAGCCTTACGTGGGCTCCCACTGTCCTCTGCTTTAATTTCAAGCGAGTACGTAAGAGGCTCATTATCAGCCGGCAGCCGGCGAACTTTCACCAGGCCGATGCCGGCGAATGTTTCCATAAAAAAGACCCCGGTGTTGTTCCCAACGATTGCATAAGACACACGCCCATTGTCCCCGGAATCCCTATCGGTAGCCCGTATCTCAACGCTGACTGATTCCGGTGCGCTGGATAGCGGTATTGTCGCAGTATTGTTATCGTTATTAGGGAATACAAAGACCGGCGGATTATCATTCTGATCTAGCACATTAACAGTTACAGTAACGGAAGTTGTCAAAGACGGGTTCCCTTGATCCGCGGCGAACACGGTGAACCGGTACTCGCTTTGTATCTCCCTGTCCAGACTGCGTATCACCTTAATGTTACCATCTGAATAAAGGGCGAAAGGAAAGCTCGACGGTACGGGATTACCGAACGAGAACACTATTGTGCCGTTCTCTCTCTCATCTTTGTCAGTCGCCGTCAACTGATCCACCGAGGTGTTGTATGGGAGGTTTTCATATACAAAGAACTCGTAATTTGGTTGAGAGAAGACGGGTCGGTTATCGTTTTCATCTGTGATTGACAAGCTCACCTGTGCCACAGCCGACAGACGGGGTGATCCTAAATCCTCGGCGATCACTTGAAGTTCGAATCTCGACCTGTTCTCTCTGTCGATCACAAAGTTGGCCCTAATCTGCCCACTGTCCGGGTCGATCCAAAACTGGTAGCCACCCGTGCCCGCCAGTTTGTATACGATCTTAGAATTATTAGTTCCCGCCTGGTCCAAATCATCGGCTTTAACGATGGCAACGATATCGCCCACATTGTTATTCTCAGCCGCTTTTTCAAAGTACGTGTTCTGCGTAAATCGCGGAGAGTTGTCGTTCTCGTCTAGAACTTCTACAGTGAACGTCGTGGTATCATTCAACGGTGGCGACCCGTTATCCCTACACACAATCTTTACCTCGTGTCTGTCCTTCAGTTCCCTATCGAGCGGCTGCCTTACAACAGCTTTATAAGCATACGTGTCATATCTCTCTAATCCGAAAAACTCATTTAGAGAAATACAATCTACCTTTCCATTTCGCTCCGTGTCGTAATCCGTTTCAACGACGTTAAGCAGTCCTACTGTAAAGCCCACATTTGCGTACTCGGTGATTCTGGCCACCATAGAGACGCGGTCGCCATGAAGAATGTTCAGAATGATCTTGGGCGGGCTGTTGATGGAATCATATATGTTCACCAGCACCAGCACCTTCGAGCTACGCCTTGAGGAGCCCTTGTCGAAGGCATCAACGTATATTGACAGGTCCTCGTTTGGAATGTACTCGAGCTGCCCAATGACGCTAAGGTTCCCGGATACATGATCAACTGCGAATTTCTGAGGAATTTTGAGACTCTTTTGGTTGGCGCTTAGCTTGTACTCGACTTGACCATTTTCACCCGCGTCGTCGTCTGTGGCAGAAACTGTAAGGAAGACGGTGTTCAGTGGCGTATCTTCGTTCAGAGTTACGTTATAGTACGGTTGAGCAAATTTTGGTGAGTTATCGTTTGAGTCTAAGACGTTTATCTTGACGTCAATACTTCCGGTTCGTTTTGGAGTTCCTCCATCCTCTGCAATTATTTTGATGTTGTACGAGCCTGTTTTCTCGCGATCCAGAAGTCCTTTCACAACAATCTTCACAAAAGAACTGCCGTCGACGTACGTTTCCATTTCGACGTCGAATGGGACGTTTCCAGTTTCAATATAGTAATTCTTGACGGTATTATTTCCAGCGTCCTTGTCGGTTGCGCCAGGAATTGAATACGCGGTGCCCTCCGCTGAATTTTCAGTGAAATTTACCGTTTCAACGTTTCGTGTGAACAACGGACTATTATCATTTAAATCCGTAACGTTAACGTCTATGGTAAGTTTACGGAAAAACGCTCCACTTGAGGCCACGGCCACATCAAACGACAAAACACATTTGCTGAGTCGGACACACTGTGCGATGTTGTCCCGGTCAATTGGTTCTGTGGTCAGCAACTGACCAGTTGTGTTCACCAACCGGAAGTACTTGGTGACGTCATTTCCAGTCCTTAGGATCTGGTACTGCAGATTGTTGTAATCTTCCATCGTCATCAGCGACCTGAAGTCATAGTCTTGTGCAATGTTACCCACCGGAGTATCCTTTGGCTTATCCTCATAAATAGTGTACGTCAAGTCCGCGGCCGTCACAAGATAGCGTCCGAGTAGAACCAGATACAAGAACATTCTCATGCACTGTTGGTCCAAACGAACTAGCTGACATGTTACACTGGGTGCCATATTGTCGTATATTTTCATATAACAATACAACAAGCCGCATCACACTACACGGGTACTTCGCACATCACATCCATACACTTTGGTAGTTCTTGCGATTGACTGTCAACTAGCGCTGTTGGAAGGCTGATTACAACTGTAGTGCACAGTCTCCCGCGGGCTTGAGATAAATCCTCTAATTTGTTTGTGTATTTGCTACATTCCATGTAACGCTAACAGAAATCTGAAATGCAAAAAAAAGAATGGTGTGAAATAAACGTAATAATTTTATTCATTATAAAATACCTAAATACATGTTTAAAATTGACAAACATACTTCAAACGTATGATATACACACTACATTTAAACAATTACGCAACTTATTTTAAAAATACGCCATGAAATAAAATAAATAACCTTACATGTCAACTTTAAATGCATTCAATGTGTTTCAACACTTCCAAGTCCTACGAAATCATGAATGTCATAATAGTGTATTTTTTCGTAAATCCACACTGTCAACATGTACACACGCTTTTACTACTGTTTGGTAGTGGATGTACCAGTAGCACACAACTACGACACGCCTCTTTACCGATAACTCCGCCCACGATGTTGCAATCAGCCAATCAGAAACAACCTCGCATT